>NC_040036.1:43004122-43064861 GCF_003713205.1 Coffea eugenioides | reverse complement strand
TAGTAGTGCTCCTGCTCCTGGGCGAGGTGATCAGAATGTACCACCTCCTAAGTTTGGAAGAGGTACGGATAGAGTCCGAATTGCTGGGACACCGAGAGGAGGAGCTCCATCTAAAGGGGCTCAAAGTGGAAAAGGACAAGGACAACATAGGATTATATCCTAAGAAGTTCCTACACCCACTCCTCGCGCAGGCTGTGGATATTATGGTAGGGCAAACCATACAGAGGACGCTTGCTGGTGAAAATTTAAAAAGTGTCTCCGTTGCGGAAGTTTCGAACATTAGATCGCCCCTTGTCCTGTTAAGAACTGTGAAGGAAATGAGGATGCACAGCCGGAGAAGTCAAACCCTAAGCAACCAACTGTTAGTGGAAGTAGATCCAAAACCTCTGCTAGAGTTTTTGCTTTGGGCCACCAGCGAGTTCCTGAATCATCAGAAGTAGTGGAAGGTACGATCCCTATATTCCACCGCTTGGCTAAACTTTTAATTGACCTTGGGGCAACCCATTCATTTGTGAATCCAATTTTTATGTGTGGTATTGATATTAGTCCTGTTAAGTTGCCCTATGACTTGGAAGTTAAAACACCTATTGGGGATCAAAACATAATTACCAATATGATTTATAAAAATTGCGAGATTTGGGTAGGAGAACGGAAGTTGGTGGAAGACTTGATCAGTTTAGACCTTAAGGGGTATGACGTGATTATAGGTATGGATTTGTTGGCCCATTATAATGCCCAATTGAACTGTAAAACTAAAGTGGTGGAATTCTCGATACTCGAAGAGGCCACTCTAAGGTTAGATGTGAGAGGTTGGTTAGTCTCGTCTGCACTTGTTTCGGGAATTCGAGTTAGAAAGTTGTTGAGTAAAGGGGCACAAGGTTACTTAGCCTTCTTAATTAATACCCCTGGAGATAAGATGAAACTGGAGGATATGTTAGTAGTGAATGAATTTTCCGATGTCTTCCCCGACGAGTTGAAGTCGATGCCACCAGAGAGGAAAATAGAATTTAAGATCGATTTGGTGGCTGGAACTGCTCCTATTGCAAAAACACTATACCGAATGGCCCCTACCAAATTTAAGGAATTGAAACTGTAGTTACAGGATCTGTTAGAGCGAGGGTTTATTCGAGAAAGTGAATCACCGTGGGGAGCGCCTGTGTTATTTGTTAAAAAGAAGGATGGTAGTTTGAGACTTTGTATAGATTATCGCGGCCTAAATGATGTCACGGTGGAAAATAAATATCTTTTGCCACACATTGATGAGTTGTTTGACTAGTTGCAAGGAGCAGTGGTTTTCTCTAAGTTGGACTTGAGGCAAGACTATTATCAGTTACGAATTAGGCAGGAGGATATACCTAAAACTGCTTTTAATTCCAGATATGGACATTTTGAGTTCGCCGTGATGCCTTTTGGTTTAACAAATGCTCCAACCGCATTTATGGATTTGATGCATCGCGTTTTTAAACCCTATTTGGATCAATTCGTCGTAGTGTGATAGGTTGTCAGCCTGTGCAATAATAAAAACCTGCTCAACTAAAGTTAATTTTTGTAAATAGTGGTAAGCAGGGTCGAATCCACAGGGACTGGAGGTAAATGTTTCTTTTCAAATCCACAGTAACAAAGAGGGTATTTTTGTGCAGAAGGTGACAATCAAAGAAATTCAAATAAAATCTAGGAAGCTACTAAAAATTAAATAACAATTTACTAAAATCAAATGAATAATAATTAAGGCTCTAGCCAAGAAATAACTTTAGCAATGGTTCACCTAATTGATCATCAATGCAAAGCCAATTCCAATTATTTACTTATAAATAGGTTATAATTGTCAAACAAGCGATGACAGTCAACCCCTCCTTACTGTGTCGGTGATTAAGGTACGCCCGTTAATCACTGCCCTAATTGGAAAATAATCCTAGGTACGCCCGTAAGATTTAATTTTCCAATTGCCTTATGTTTAGAGGAGCCCTATTCTAACCAAATAACACACTACCGAGGTTATTTTAGATTAGTCCGCGTATTCCCCTGACACAAACCCAATCATGTCAGTTGTCACTATATCAAGGCAATTAAACAATTACGGATTTAATGCCTTAATTGACAATAGATTACCAAATTAACTAATTATCCGGATCCAAGACAATCAATTAATTAAATAACCATAAGTACTGAAATCAAAGAATATGCGAATACCAATAAATAAAAGAAAAAGATAAAATTAAATCGATCTCACAATCTTTAGGCGAATCAAAGCCTCCGTTATTCCTTGACTAGACAAAGGGATTTAACTCATCCCTTGTTTACTCCTACCGAAAAGAAAAGAAAAGCAACTAAAGATGAAAGGAAAAATCAAAGGCTAAGCCTCCCCTCCTGACATCCGTAGGAAGTAAAAACTAAAAAAAGAAGCCAAAAGAGAAAAGTTCCAAAAGCTAAAGGAGTCCTCATCCTCTGCAACTCCCAATTCCTATCAAAAGTCCTACTCTACTTTTCTATTGTGCGGCGGCTTCAATGCCTCCCGAAGACTTCAGCCTTTTCAGTTCCTTTTCCTTTCTTGCTATCTTCGGCCAAATTACCAAAATGGGCTCGCATCTCCTCGTTTCAAAAATGCCCCTGAATGCCTTTTATTTGAATTCTTTCCCGATGACTGCCAAATTGGCCTTGGTTGTGGTATTTTCATTCTACTCTCTGAAATAAATGTAAATTACGAAAAGTGAGTAAAATCTAATAATTAATTCACATCGGGTTAGGTAATAGAGGAAATTAATAATAAAATAAATGATAAAATTGTAACCTATCAATTCCCCCCACACCTAAACCATGTTTGTCCTCAAGAATAAGAATAGTAAACAAACACCAATATTTGACAATGGCTATTGCTCTATCTATCATATTGCCAAGATATCAAGAAAAATATATATCAAGCATCAGTGATCAAAATCAAAGAAACATCACTCCGGTTAGATTCTAAACTACAAACTCCTTCAATTCCAAGTTAACTAATCTGAGAAGAAGGAACGATCGCTCAACATTTATCAGCAAATGATCCAACTATTAACCAAAATCTCAACATTAAATCCATAATTCGGCAAGCTGACTTATATCACACACGAACACAACCTTCACTCTCTTTTTTCATATTTTCTATTTTTCTATTTTTTTTTTCAATAGTAACACAGGACTTAGTCTCTAGCCATTGAAGCCTTTTGACGCGAACTCCGACATTTTCCAGATGAAAGTGTGACGACCCCACCTCCCCCTAAGGCGTACCAGAGGGATCGGCGGACCGCCTGCCCAGCTCTCGCCAGGACTCACTCACTCGAATCACGTGCACACATCCATGAACCATAAATAATATCCACAATTCAAACTTATAATTTACATTGATAGAAATCAGGGTACAAAGTCTCAATATACCCAAACTAGATCAAAGTATATACACTCCCATAACAAAACATTCTATCCGAGGAATAGCACGAGTACAAGTCAAAAGTCAAAATAACTAGACTACGCTAGTCTTTACACGTCTCACGCGCCCCTCGTACCCCTGTAAGGAAAACAAAACTAATAGGGTGAGCTAAAGCTCAGTGATGTTCCAAATATCAAATTGTCCAGCAAACAAGATAATAACCATGTAATAGTGAAATAGCGAGCAAACAAGTTCAAGTAAAGAGATAAAACTTCAAGTAGTCAAGAATTGTGTGGATCATGTTCACAAGTAAGGATACAGTTTCTCATGTCTCGACTCCATCCCAACTTGATCGAATAGTAGTTGACACTCCGTCAACTTTCAAGTAATAACTAGTCCAGAAAGAAAATTCCACTTCTCGCCAGTCTCCGTCCACCAATCAACCCCCTTCTCCGGGCCCGCACGCCACACGAAACACGGGTGGTAATACTCGAGTATACCGGATTGCCGAGGAGATAACACTCCACTCGACCTTACTAGTGACCCAGGGTTTGTTATCTAATCGACCAGACCCTTGCCGGCTCGACACGATTAACTAGCCACAGGGTTTCTGGAATTTCAGGCATAATATAATTCATGTGCATGTAGAGCAAGTCAAGTAAAGTCGATAAACAAGAACAAATTTGGATAGGGCAAGTGCGATAAAGTACACCCTTGCTCTATCAAATCATATATATATCACGTATTCACGTTGATCAAAGATAAATGGCAAATATCGAGTTCAATCAGATATTTGGAAGCACTCACCAAAATAGTGCCTCTAGTGCTCGTGTCTGGGTGGTACTCCGGGTTTGGAGTCCAAATCTGCGATAAAACTTAACTTGAGAACTTTGAAAATCAACTAAGGTTCGAAACTTAAGCGTTTCGTTCAATAAGAATCAAGAAAGTGAAATTTACTTGAGAAATAGCTGTGAAATAGTTGCTCGCTTTTCAAACTGAAAAATTTGATAACATGTTTGCTTGGAGATGACTTTTGAGTCAAAAGTGCAAGTAAAACGGTTTCATAGTGATTCATATCGTTTTCCCTAAGAGTACGAGTTCGGCCAAGTCCTAAACATATAACCCTCGATAGTTCAAGTGATAATCACTTTTAACCTTTACTCAAGTTGCAAGTATAGTTTTCTAGTCCTCGAGCGTAAATTTGGGCAGCATGCCCTTTGTGTTTACCTAATTTTCCAGCCATTTAGGCTTCATTATTTTTCCTCAGCCAATCCCAAAGTCATATATATCATAAATGCAAGTCAATAGCCGTTCCATAGGCTCATAACATCATAAGAATAAGAATCAAAGTAATAACAAGTGCGGAAATACAATCTAGCAAAAGACAGATTTGACGTGTGGTTGCGGAAATAACACATCCGAGGCTACGCTTATCGGATTGAGGCACAACTTATACCGTTTCGAAGCTAAGACACAGGGCTACAATGTTCATGAAGATCACTTAGTCCAGTTTCCAATGCAACCTAGTCAAATCCTCAATTTACAGAACCAAAATCTAACTAGTCGGCTATTTAACCGCTCTGGACTGGAATGGTCATATCTCAGGTTACCAAGGTCCGATTAAGGTGTTCTTGGAGGCGTTTAAAAGTAAGTCAGAATACTAAAACTTTCATGTTTTGGAAAAAAGCTAAATCAGTATGGATCCTAGTGAATAAACGTGATAAACTGGATAAACTGACCAAACGAACTACTGGGAAAAACCTTAAAACAGTGAGGGTATTTTGGTCTTTTCACGGGTACGTTGCTCCGATTGAGTTGAAATTTTGTAGGCACCTATAAAATACCATTCTATACAACTTTCATGTTTTAGGCCAAGCCTAATTTTGCCTCTAACTATGAGTATTAAAATCGACAGAATGTAATCCTGAAATTCCAGAAATCTGGAATTTTTGAATTCTCAAGTCAATCCTTCCATTTTCTTGCTTCCAATTCTACCAAAGCCCCTTATCTACTCTTATATACAACATATACTAAATATAAAACAAGGTTAGGCAGAAATTAATCAAACCCTAGCTTGCATATCTCATCCAAGAATCATCACAACAACTTGCTTATCTTGTAATCAAGCTAAAACATGATCTAAATAACATCTTAAACCAAAATTTAAAGGAGCAAGGATCATGATCAGATTTTTACCTCAAGAACAAGGCTTGGAAGAGTGATACTCCACTTCCTTTGAAATTTCTTAGTTCCTCTAGCTTCCCCACTCACCAACTAACACTTTAATCGGTCTAGTTTCCTTTCTTTCTCACTTGGTTGATCAAACTCAAGATGAAATGGTTGTTTTTCTTGTTTTTCTTGCTCTCCCTTTTCTCTCTCTCTCTCGGCTGTGATGGTGCAGAAATGAAGAGCTTTGGAGTTGGTTTTAGGGATAAATATGATGTAAATTCATTAGTCAACCAACCAAGGAAAGACTACCACTTGTTGCTTCAAGATTGGTTCTTAATTTTTTTCCTTTTCCTTGTTGTTTTTGGTCAAAAAATTCGGCCAGCTTGCTCAGCTTTATAGCTGATGTTTGGCTCTAATATTAAAGAGATTAAGTATATAAAAAATGATGGTCAAGTGGTGCGTTCAATCGGTAGTGCACGGTACCCGTCGGTTCGCACCGTTTTTCTTAAAAACACATGTACTAGGGTTTTTACTTCCTATTCACCAACTCTATATCATTGCTCCTAATCACATATTATTTCTCGCTTAAAAGTCACTTTTAATCACCAAATTTGATCCTTGCTCAGTACCGAAAATTCATCCGGCGAAAAATCGCGAAAACCCTAATTTTGCTCCAATCTTGAAACCAAAAGTGAAACCCTACTTTCTAGGTTTATTTACACTTATTGTGGAATAATTGGGTAGTAGGGATTTAATAAATAATAATTTCCAAATAAAAGGGAATTTTTGAGAAAAAATATGAGAAATTTGCGAGTCCTCACACTCTCTCCCCCTTAAAAGAATTTCGACCTCAAAATTCATACCTTTTGTCGTGAACAGGTCGGGATATTTCTCTTGCATGTCCTTTTCTAGCTCCCAAGTTGCTTCTTCCACTTCATGATACTTCCATAGAACCTTTACTAAAGGAATCTGTTTGTTTCTCAGGTCCTTCACCTTCCGATCTAATATTTGAATAGGTCGTTCTTCATAGGTTAAGGACTCGTCAAGTTCAACATCTTCGGGTGGTAAAATGTGAGTCGGATCCGGATGGTATTTCTTAAGCAAAAAAACATGGAAAACGTCATGGATCCTAGACAAACTAGCTGGTAACTCAAGTCGATAAGCCACCTTTCCTATTCGTTGAAGTACATTGAAAGGTCCTATATATCATGGTTGCAACTTTTTCCCTTTTCATGCTCTAATCTTTCCCTTCAATGGGGTAATCCGAAAAAACACTTTATCCCCTATCTCAAACTCCAAATCCTTCCTCCGATGATCGGCATAAACTTTCTGTCGGCTTTGGGCTGTTTGAAGTCTCTGGCGGATCACCTTTACCTTTTCATAAGCTTCCTCAACCCATGGTATTGTAGCCGGATCTATAATTTTTCTTTCTCCTACTTCCTCCCGATGGATTGGAGATCGACATTTTCGTCCATACAATATTTCATATGGGGCCATTTGAATAGAGGAGTGATAACTATTGTTATACGCGAACTCAACCAAGGTTAAATATTGGCTCCAACTTCCTCTAAAATCCACAATACAGGCTCTCAGCATATCCTCAAGAGTTTGGATGGTTCTCTCAGATTGTCCATCAGTCTGAGGATGATACGCTGTACTATAGCTCAACTTAGTCCCTAGAGCCTCTTGCAATTTCTGCCAAAATCGAGATACAAACCTGGGGTCTCTATCCGATACAATACTCACTGGTACCCCATGTAGTCTTACTACCTCATCCATATAGAGTTTAACAAGTTTCTCCAAAGGATATTTCATGTTTACTGGCAGAAATGTGCAGTCTTAGTTAATCTGTCCACTATTACCCAAATTGCATCATGCCCCTTTTGTGTTCGTGGCAACCCTGATACAAAATCCATCGTTATGTGCTCCCATTTCCATTCAGGGATCTCTAAAGGCTGTAACAGACCTGATGGTTTCTGATGTTCAGCCTTCACTTGTTGGCACGTAAGACACTTTTGTACAAACTGGGCAATCTCCGCCTTCATATTTTCCCACCAATACAGATTTTTAAGATCTTGGTACATCTTATTAGTCCCTGGGTGCACCGTATACCTAGAGCAGCGTGATTCCTCCAAAATCTCCCTCTTTAATTCCTCATCCTTAGGTACAACAACACGATTTCGGAATTTTAAGATTCCCTCAGGGTTTAGGTTGAAGTTAGATAACTCCCCTTTCTTCGCCTTTTTCATCCACTTTTGCACTGTTGGATCCTTCGCTTGGCCCTCTTTGATCCGCTCCATCAATACCGACTTCACCTCAATATTTTCAAAAATCACATTTTCCGGTTCCAGATGAGGTTTCCACTCACAGGCATCTTCTAACAGGCTCCACTCTCCCACTATGGAACTTGCTAGTTGAGCTTTTCGGCTTAAAGCATCTGCTACAACGTTGGCTTTTCCAGGATGATAGTTAATTGTACAGTCATAATCCTCTAAGAACTCTACCCACCGACGTTGTCTTAGATTTAGTTCCTTATGAGAAAACAGATACTTAAGACTCTTATGATCCGTATAAACCTCGAAAGTTACACCATAGAGATAATGTCGCCATTTCTTCAAAGCGAACACTACAGCTGCAAGCTCTAAGTCATGGGTCGGATAATTCTGCTCGTGAGGTTTTAACTTCCGAGATGCATAGGCAATCACATTCCTATTCTGCATCAACACGTACCCTAACCCTTCTTTTGAAGCATCGGTATAAACCGTGTAACTATCGTTCCCGCTGGGCAAAGCTAAAACTG
Organism: Coffea eugenioides; assembly: GCF_003713205.1. Lineage (NCBI taxonomy): Eukaryota > Viridiplantae > Streptophyta > Magnoliopsida > Gentianales > Rubiaceae > Coffea > Coffea eugenioides. Next base: position 43,056,489 of record NC_040036.1, on the reverse strand, counting down.
GAGCCAAAGTCAATTGCTTCTTAAGCTCTTGGAAACTACTCTCGCACTTAACATCCCAAATATACTTTCCTTGTTTCTTGGTCAGGTTAGTCAAGGGTCCCGCAATTCTCGAGAAGTTCTTTATAAATCGGCGGTAGTACCCTGCTAGACCTAGAAAACTTCGCACCTCTGTGGGATTTTCTGGCCGCTTCCATTTGGCCATAGCTTCCACTTTCGCCGGGTCTACAGCAAGGCCATCTTTTGAAATTATGTGACCTAGAAACGCCACACTTTCCAACCAAAATTCACACTTACTGAACTTATCGAATAGTTGGTGCTCTCTCAGGGTTTGCAGCACTATCCGCAAATGTTGTTCATGTTCCTCCTTGACTTCGAATACACTAAGATATCATCAATGAACACCACTACAAACTTATCCAAGTAAGGTTTGAACACTCGATGCATCAAATCCATGAATGCCGCTGGGGCATTGGTTAAACCAAAAGGCATTACCGCAAACTCAAAATGCCCATATCGAGTGTTAAACGCCGTTTTTGGCACATCCTCCTTCCTAATTCTCAATTGATAGTACCCTTGTCGCAGATCCAACTTAGAAAACACCACAACCCCTTGTAACTGATCAAACAACTCATCAATATGGGGTAATGGGTATTTATTCTTAACAGTTACTGCATTCAATCCTCGATAGTCAATGCACAACCTTAAACTCCCGTCCTTTTTCTTAACAAATAGCACTGGAGCTCCCCACGGGGACTCGCTCTCATGAATAAACCCTCGGTCTAGTAAATCTTGCAATTGCACCTTTAACTCCTTAAGCTCAGCAGGAGCCATTCGATACGGAGTTTTAGAGATGGGAGTGGTTCCGGGTACTAGATCAACCTTAAATTCAATTTCTCTTTCAGGTGGCAGAGACTCCAACTCCTCCGGAAATACGTCCGGGTATTCACGGATTACTGACATGTCCTCCAACTTAATCTTTTCTCCCGGAATGTTAATCAGAAAAGCTAAGTAACCACGTACCCCACGACTAAGCAATTTCCTAGCCCTTATTCTCGAAATAAGCGCAGAAGAGGCTATCATACCCCTTACGTCTAACTTTAGAGTTGCCTCCCCCAGTATACAAAATTCGACCACTTTCATCCTACAATCTACCCGAGCATGATAGTGAGCTAGCCAATCCATACCTAGAATGACATCATATCCCTTGATGGCTAGACTAATGAGGTCAACTACCAATTTTCGTTCACCAATCCAAATATCACAATTCCTATACACCTCATTCGCAAGCAAAATTTGATTACCCGTAGGTGTTCTTACCTCTAAGTCATAAGGTGACCTTTCAACTTTCAAATCAATTCCAAGCATAAATGCAGGATTAACGAAAGAGTGAGTAGCACCGGGGTCTATCAAAATTTTGGCTAACCGGTGAAAAACAGGGATCGTACCTTCTACCACCTCCGTTGGTTCAGGCACGGATTGTTGGTCCAGGGAATATACTCTGGCCGGAACCCTCGACCTAGCCCCTCCAGTATTGGTCGGCTTTGGGTTTGACCTGGCAGTCGACTGGGTATCACTGATCAACGGGCAGTTGACTATCTGGTGCTCCGTACTTCCACACCTTAGGCACTTCCGAGCCTTTCTCCAACATTCATCCTCAATATGGTTCGATTTTCCACAATATCCGCATGTTACTCTGGGAGTAGAGGTCTGACCTCCCTGCGGAATTCCTCTACCTTGTCCTCTACCACTTTGGCCTCCCCTCTGAGTACCTCCTTTCGGAGCACCTCCCCTAGACGTACTTGAAAACCGTCCACCTCCAGCCCCACGACTGGACTTGTCAGGTGGTGCGTTTTGATCACTCCGCACAGACCCTTGGGCTCCACTAGATCCCCTTTTTCGTTTGGCATGGAAATTCCTCACGTGTGCCCTAGCAGTTTCTATCCTTTGGGCCTTCTCCAGGACCTCCGTAAACGTATTAACCTGGGCTGCCGCTAAGGCTTCTTGTAATTCCATATTTAGCCCTTGCACAAACCTCCGTACTTTCCTTGGTTCCGTAGCAATCAGCTCAGGAGCAAATTTTGACAATTTCGTAAACTGGGTCTCATACTCAGTTACACTCAACATTCCCTGGCGGAATTTAATGAAATCGTCCTCTCGCTTCTCCTGGACGATGGGTGGAAGGTATTTTTCGTTAAACTCCCGTACGAAATTTAACCAGGTCCATGCAGTCGCCTCTCTCTCCCACTTGGCCCTCACTATGTTCCACCAAGCCCTAGCTGGCCCTTCGAACTGGAAAACAACGAATTGAACTTGCCGCTCCTCTGTATAGTTTAGGGCAGCAAAAATATTTATCATGGCCTCCAACCATTTCTCGGCCCCATCCGGGTCTGGCCCTCCTAAAAATTTGGGTGGAGAGAACTTCTGGAATCTCTCTAAAGCTCTATCTTGTCCCATATCGGGATCCCTAGGTTGATTTACAGGGGCTTGACCCTGTTGTTCCACTAAACAGGCCAAAATATTGGTCATTTGCTGGATAGCAGTTGCCACTTGATCTCCCCCTGCAGCTTGGGGTTCAGGTTGTGGCTCAATCGTTGCCTCTCTCTCCTCTCTCGGTTCTTACACAGGTTCTTGTGCGCGTCTACCCCCATGGTCTCGACTAGGACCGCGTCCTCGATTAGTTCCCCTGGTTTGACTTCTTCTACCCTCCATGTTTTGGATTTAGCCAACTATAGACATATAAACAAGGTAAGAGATAGCTCATATAGCTCGTAAGGCTAAATAAAGGCATTAAAACACATAATAAACAAGTACTTTATACACATAGCAAACAAGTCAAATATACAGGCCAACAAGTCACATAGTCAGAGGCTATTACAGCCAAGGAACATAGAACAAAAGGTATTTACATCCACCATGACACGTCAAAATAAAAAACAAAAGGAGACGTGTCGTCCCACTATGTTCCTAACTATCCCACAAAATCTCCTCAAACCCCAATCCTAACATGTGGTCTGGCTAGACGCCGACCCAACCGACTCCGAGGATGCACTCAGCTCCTCCTCTGGGTCCTCCTCAGGATCCTCATCCGGATCCTCCTCAGGAGTACCAGGAGCGCCAGGAGCTACAGGCACTTGGCCTTCTCCGGCCAAGTCCTGAAGCACATCATCCACTAATGCCTCGCACTCGGTCAGGATGTGGCCAGTCCGGTCTCGTATATCTCCAACTACTCGCATCAGACGTCCAGTCGTCGCCTGAGCCTGCTCGCGAAAAGCATCGGTCCGCTGCTGCTCCTCCAGAACCGAGGCCTCCAACTCTCGGATCCGGGCTCCCTAGTCTCGGAGTGTAGCCCGAAGACGCTCTATCTCCGCATAGCACCTACGATTGGTGCTACCCAATCGTCTCCGCTCGTCATCCACAGCGAGCACTACTCGGTCAGGGTAGGAGTAGGTCTTCCAGCAGTCGCAGCGTCGGATCTTGCGCGCTGGGGACCACCGCTGCACTGGCCCACCGGGAATCTCCTGGTATGTGATCACGCGAGAGACGGGCCCCTCCAGATAGGGCTCGTCAGCAGGAGCGTCAGAAGGTACATCAGCAGGTACGGGCTGAGACGGCCCCGCACCCCCAGAAGCGTCAGTGTCTGCCATCACCTAAGTTTGTAAATAACATTGCAAAAGTAAGTACGCAACACGTAGAAAACAAGGCTAAAGGCTAAGCTCAAGGATAAAACCCTAGCCTATCGTATCAAGCACTCAATCTATCCAGATCAATTCACAACCTAGGCTCTGATACCACCTGTGACGACCCCACCTCCCCCTAAGGCGTACCAGAGGGTTCGGCGGACCGCCTGCCCAGCTCTCGCCAGGACTCACTCACTCGAATCACGTGCACACATCAATGAACCATAAATAACATCCACAATTCAAACTTATAATTTAAATTGATAGAAATCAGGGTACAAAGTCTCAATATACCCAAACTAGTTCAAAGTATATATACTCCCATAACAAAACATTCTATTCGAGGAATAACGCGAGTACAAGTCAAAAGTCAAAATAACTAGACTACGCTAGTCTTTACACGTCTCACGCGCCCCTCGTACCCCTGTAAGGAAAACAAAACTAATAGGGTGAGCTAAAACTCAGTGATGTTCCAAATATCAAATTGTCCAGCAAACAAGATAATAACCATGTAATAGTGAAATAGCGAGCAAACAAGTTCAAGTAAAGAGATAAAACTTCAAGTAGTCAAGAATTGTGTGGATCATGTTCACAAGTAAGGATACAGTTTCTCATGTCTCGACTCCATCCCAGCTTGATCGAATAGTAGTTGACACTCCGTCAACTTTCAAGTAATAACTAGTCCAGAAAGAAAATTCCACTTCTCGCCAGTCTCCGTCCACCAATCAACCCCCTTCTCCGGGCCCGCACGCCACACGAAACACGGGTGGTAATACTCGAGTATACCGGATTGCCGAGGAGATAACACTCCACTCGACCTTACTAGTGACCCAGGGTTTGTTATCTAATCGACCAGACCCTTGCCGGCTCGACACGATTAACTAGCCACAGGGTTTCTGGAATTTCAGGCATAATATAATTCATGTGCATGTAGAGCAAGTCAAGTAAAGTCGATAAACAAGAACAAATTTGGATAGGGCAAGTGCGATAAAGTACACCCTTGCTCTATCAAATCATATATATATCACGTATTCACGTTGATCAAAGATAAATGGCAAATATCGAGTTCAATCAGATATTTAGAAGCACTCACCAAAATAGTGCCTCTAGTGCTCGTGTCTGGGTGGTACTCCGGGTTTGGAGTCCAAATCTGCGATAAAACTTAACTTGAGAACTTTGAAAATCAACTAAAGTTCGAAACTTAAGCGTTTCGTTCAATAAGAATCAAGAAAGTGAAATTCACTTGAGAAATAGCTGTGAAATAGTTGCTCGCTTTTCAAACTGAAAAATTTGATAACATGTTTGCTTGGAGATGACTTTTGAGTCAAAAGTGCAAGTAAAACGGTTTCATAGTGATTCATATCGTTTTCCCTAAGAGTTTCGGCCATCCTAAACATCGTTTTCCCTAAGAGTACGATTCGGCCAAGTCCTAAACATATAACCCTCGATAGTTCAAGTGATAATCACTTTTAACCTTTACTCAAGTTGCAAGTATAGTTTTCTAGTCCTCGAGCGTAAATTTGGGCAGCATGCCCTTTGTGTTTACCTAATTTTCCAGCCATTTAGGCTTCATTATTTTTCCTCAGCCAATCCCAAAGTCATATATATCATAAATGCAAGTCAATAGCCGTTCCATAGGCTCATAACATCATAAGAATAAGAATCAAAGTAATAACAAGTGCGGAAATACAATCTAGCAAAAGACAGATTTGACGTGTGGTTGCGGAAATAACACATCCGAGGCTACGCTTATCGGATTGAGGCACAACTTATACCGTTTCGAAGCTAAGACACAGGGCTACAATGTTCATGAAGATCACTTAGTCCAGTTTCCAATGTAACCTAGTCAAATCCTCAATTTACAGAACCAAAATCTAACTAGTCGGCTATTTAACCGCTCTGCACTGGAATGGTCATATCTCAGGTTACCAAGGTCCGATTAAGGTGTTCTTGGAGGCGTTTAAAATCTAAGTCAGAATACTAAAACTTTCATGTTTTCGAAAAAGCTAAATCAGTACGGATCCTAGTGAATAAACGTGATAAACTGGATAAACTGACCAAACGAACTACTGGGAAAAACCTTAAAATAGTGAGGGTATTTTGGTCTTTTCACGGGATACGTTGCTCCGATTAAGCTGAAATTTTTTAGGCACCTATAAAATACTATTCTCTACAACTTTCATGTTTTAGGCCAAACCTAATTTTGCCTCTAACTATGAGTATTAAAATCGGACAGAATGTAATCCTGAAATTCCAGAAATCTGGAATTTTTGAATTCTCAAGTCAATCCTTCCATTTTCTTGCTTCCAATTCTACCAAAGCCCCTTATCTACTCTTATATACAACATATACTAAATATAAAACAAGGTTAGGCAGAAATTAATCAAACCCTAGCTTGCATATCTCATCCAAGAATCATCACAACAACTTGCTTATCTTGTAATCAAGCTAAAACATGATCTAAATAACATCTTAAACCAAAATTTAAAGGAGCAAGGATCATGATCAGATTTTTACCTCAAGAACAAGGCTTGGAAGAGTGATACTCCACTTCCTTTGAAATTTCTTAGTTCCTCTAGCTTCCCCACTCACCAACTAACACTTTAATCGGTCTAGTTTCCTTTCTTTCTCACTTGGTTGATCAAACTCAAGATGAAATGGTTGTTTTTCTTATTTTTCTTGCTCTCCCTTTTCTTTCTCTCTCTCGGCTGTGATGGTGCAGAAATGAAGAGCTTTGGAGTTGGTTTTAGGGATAAATATGATGTAAATTCATTAGTCAACCAACCAAGGAAAGACTACCACTTGTTGCTTCAAGATTGGTTCTTAATTTTTTTCCTTTTCCTTGTTGTTTTTGGTCAAAAAATTCGGCCAGCTTGCTCAGATTTATAGCTGATGTTTGGCTCTAATATTAAAGAGATTAAGTATATAAAAAATGATGGTCAAGTGGTGCGTTCAATCGGTAGTGCACGGTACCCGTCGATTCGTACCGTTTTTCTTAAAAACACATGTACTAGGGTTTTTACTTCCTATTCACCAACTCTATATCATTGCTCCTAATCACATATTATTTCTCACTTAAAAGTCACTTTTAATCACCAAATTTGATCCTTGCTCAGTACCGAAAATTCATCCGGCGAAAAATCGCGAAAACCCTAATTTTGCTCCAATCTTGAAACCAAAAGTGAAACCCTACTTTCTAGGTTTATTTACTCTTATTGTGGAATAATTGGGTAGTAGGGTTTTAATAAATAATAATTTCCAAATAAAAGGGCATTTTTGAGAAAAAATATGAGAAATTTGTGAGTCCTCACAGAAAGAGTCCGGTTACTCAGCTCCTAGCGCCACGTGACCACGCACTCATAGCAATTACTACTTTTTGACGCGAGAATCGACACTTTTGGTGAAGATCCCTGGTTAGTCGGTAGTGAAGACTAGCGGAGTACAGTCAACTCTTATTCACAGCCAAATAACACAAAAACTCAAAATAACACAAAAATCGAAAGAAAATTTACATCAGCTAGCCTCATTTCAAACATGGAGAACTAAGGTTAATAATCGGACCAATTCACATGAAAATGCCAACAATCATTCCCTATGCCTATGAAAGTTAACCAAAAATTACAAAAGTCACATAGCCTTTGATATTCACCAAAGAGATATTTTTAGATTCAACCACGTCCACTTGATACACTTTCATTATTAAAATTTTGGCAATAACAGAAATAGAGGCAACAATCCAACATCAATCCTTGGCATGCACATACGAGCTAATCACTAAAAAGAAAGGAAGAAAATGAACGAGAGATAGGCTAATAACAAACTAAAAATAAAGGGGAAGAAGAAAAAAAATCTAAAAACTAAAAAGTAGAAAAACTAGCACAACTGTCCCCCCCCCACACCTAGATCCTACATTGTCCTCAATGGAGGAAATAAAGAAATTAAAGCAAAGAGGACAATGAAACTTCCCTCTCGAGTGGCTAAGGCGTAGGCGGGAACGGCGGAGGGGAACCGATGTGGTGAGACATCAATTCAACCAGCAAATGCAAAACTCTCTATTGTTTGATGGTCGAAGAAGGTGGGACTGGCACGAACTACTGGTGTGCGTGCGTGAGAGCGGCAGTGGTTAAGGCAGCAATGGGGTTATCTTCCTTTGCTGGAGGAAGACAAGGAAGGCAGTGGCAGCCGTGGGTGGCGTGCGGCGGAGAGCTCAGAGCAAGAGAGAGACAGTGGGTAGCGCGGATGGGACGAGGAAGGTAGCGCATCGAACAAGCGCGGCGTGCGAGCGCTTGAGCGACGGCGGCTACAGAAGCTGGGTGACTGCGAGGAAGACGCGCAGAGCAGCGGTCGTGCGCTTGGTGCGCTTGTGGTGGGCGATGGAACTATGGTGGAGAGAGAGAGGCGTGCGAGGGGGCGGCGTGCTTGCCCGGGGAAAACGGCGGTGGCGGTCTCTGAGAGGAAGGAGAGAGATGGCGAGTTGCGATGATGGAGATGGAGTGAGAGTGCGTGGGGAAGAGGGATGGCGGCTGACGAGCGAGATGGAGGAGATGGTGGCGTGCAAAGGAGCCTCGGTCGACACAGAGGAGAACAGGGGAGAAGAAAGAAAAAGAAAGAAAAAGAAAGAAAAAGAAAGAAAAGAAAGAAGAGGGAAGAAAGAAAAAGAAAATAGTATTTGTGTTTTTTTTTTGCTTTTCCATTTTATTTTTTCTCTTTTTAGAATTTTTTTACTGGAAGACTCTCCCTTTTTTTGTAAATTTTTTTTGAAATTTTTTTTATATATAACTTCTTTTTTTTATTATTATTATTGACAAAATTTATTTTTGAAATTCAAAAGTAGAGATTAACAGAAAATCAATAATCGTTCTTGACCTTTTTTGAATACTTAGCTTTCCCGCGAACGTGACGTGGGCACGTGAAGAAAGTACGGAATGGGGAGCTCTCCACGTGACTTGACACGGGTACGTCATGAGGACAAGAACCCTTTCTGACCACGAGCTCTTCATGGGACTTGACGCGGGCACGTCAAGGGGACAAGAACCCTTTTTGACATTGAGCTCTTCATGGGATTTGACGCAGGCACGTCAAGGGGATCGAAACCTTTTTACTAAGCACCAGGAAATCGCAATATGCCACGCGCCCAGTTGATGCGGGCGCGTCATGTCAGATAAATACCTACGAATCATCAAAAACAAAAATTGAAACAAAAAATCAATCAAATTCAAGAAAAACATATTTAAACTAACAAATAAAATCGAACAAACAACTAAAAGAAATTGGGTTGCCTCCCAATGAGCGCCTTTCTTTAATGTCTTTGCCTAGACATTATCATGTTTTGTTCATAGAGGATAAAATCTTGTGGCTCGTCTTAATGTTTCATCCTCTATATAGCACTGATAACCCTCATAAATAGAGTAATCCTTGAGCACACGAGCTACGGGCTTCCATGGACTAGTAAATGGCGCCAAACAAGTCAACGATAATTTGCATTCTCCATTCACTCTCCCCTCACGTGCATTTATTGGTTCAAGATATCTTGTCATCGCTACTCTTAATTTATTCCTGTCATGAAATTCAAAATTTTCTGGTATAATAAAGTCAATTTCATTAATAGGAGTTAAAGAATAAGAATCGGGAGAATATTAATTAAAGACTGGAGGAGATGTCACCGCATTTGGAGATTGTACACTGGATTCATTCACTTGGACGAATTGATATTGGGGTCTTATTTCTTGCACTTCAGATTCCTTTTCAACTGCATCTTTAGATCTGTTTTCTTGAAACTCTTGCAGTTCCATGTCATTTGGCCGGATAATTGCACTCTCATCTTCTTCAAGGTTGATGTTGGTCTGTGAGGGCAATTCTTCATACATGTGAGAAGTTAATTGCATTATCTTGGATGTCAATAGATGCACTTGATCCGCCAGGTTACTAATGCTCGCTTGTGTCTCCTGATGAAATCGATATGTATTAGTAGCGAATAATTCAATCATTTCCTGAAGAGACATACCTGGCATGGATGATGGTTGTTGAGACTCTTGCTGTTGAGAACCCATTGGTCTGGTCACATAATTAAAATTGGAATCATCCCACCATTCTTGATCATACACGTTTGAATAAGGGTCATACCACGTTTGATATTTAGGTGAAAAATCTCCAAAAGTATCAATTGGAGCACTTAGGTTATCTTGAAATGCAGGGCATATGTCGGTTCAATAACCTGAAACAAAATAAGTTTCACAATTTGCAATAGCCAATTGATCATTAGGAAAAACACGAATCTCATAACCCCATTCAGGAATAAAGTCCAGTCTATCATCAAAATACGGAATGTTAGCAGCCATAAACTATATAAAAAAAGAGAAAAATAAATAAGAAATAAAAACAAGATGAACTCAAAAAGAAACAAATTAATCTGGCACCAGTCCCCGGCAACGGCGCCAAAAATTGACAGGTTGTCAGCCTGTGCAATAATAAAAACCTGCTCAACTAAAGTTAATTTTTGTAAATAGTGGTAAGTAGGGTCGAATCCATAGGGACTAGAGGTAAATGTTTCTTTACAAACCCACAGTAACAAAGGGGGTGTTTTTGTGCAGAAGGTGACAATCAAAGAAATTCAAATAAAATCTAAGAATCTACTAAAAATTAAATAACAATTTACTAAAATCAAATGAATAATAATTAACGCTCTAACCAAGAAATAACTTCAGCAATGGTTCACCTAATTGATTATCGATGCAAAGCCAATTCCAATTATTTACTAATAAATAGGTTATAACTGTCAAACAAGCGATGACAGTCAACCCCTCCTTAGTGTGTCGGTGATTAAGGTACGGCCGTTAATCACTGCCCTAATTGAAAAATAATTCTAGATACGCCCGTAAGATTTAATTCCCTAATTGCCTTACGCTTAGATTAGTCCTATTCTAACCAAATAACACACTACCAGGGTTATTTTAGGTTAACCCGCGTATTCCCCTGACACAAACCCAATCATGTCAGTTGTCACTATATCAAGGCAATTAAATAATTACGGATTTAATGCCCTAATTGACAATAAACTACCAAATTAACTAATTATTCGGATCCAAAAAAATCAATTAATTAAATAACCATAAGTACTGAAATCAAAGAATATGCGAATACCAATAAATAAAAGAAAAAGATAAAATTAAATCGATCTCATAATCTTTAGGCGAATCAAAGCCTCCGTTGTTCCTTGACTAGACAAAGGGATTTAACTCATCCCTTGTCTACTCCTATCGAAAAGAAAAGAAAAAACTAAAGATGAAAGGAAAAGTCAAAGGCTAAGCTCCCCTCCTGACATGCGTAGGAAGTAAAAACTAAAAGAAGCCAAAAGAGAAAAGTTCCAAAAGCTAAAGGAGTCCTAATCCTCTGCAACTCCAAATCCTATCAAAAGTCCTACTCTACTTTTCTATTGTGCGGCGGCTTCAATGCCTCCCGAAGACTTCGGCCTTTTCGGTTCCTTTTCCTTTCTTGCTGTCTTCGGCCAAATTACCAAAATGGGCTCGCATCTCCTCGTTTCAAAAATGCCCCTGAATGCCTTTTATTTGAATTCTTTCCCGATGACTGCCAAATTGGCCTTGGTTGTGGTATTTTCGTTCTACTCCCTGAAATAAATGCAAATTACGAAAAGTGAGTAGAATCTAATAATTAATTCACATCGGGTTAGGTAATAAAGGAAATTAATAATAAAATAAATGATAAAATTGCAACCTATCATAGTGTTTATTGACGATATTTTGATGTATTCTAAGACTCGAGAGGATCGCGAACGGCATTTGAGGATAATTTTACAAACTTTAAGAGAGCATCAGTTACATGCCAAGTTTAGCAAGTGTGAGTTTTGGTTGGAACAAATTTATTTTTTAGGGCACATAATATTTAAAGATGGCATTTTTATGGATCCAATAAAAGTAGAGGCCGTATCTGAGTGAAAACGACCGAAAACCCCAATTGAAATCCGTAGTTTCCTAGGTTTAGTTGGGTATTACCGTCGGTTCATCAAAAATTTCTCCAAGTTAGCTGGTCCTTTAACCGACCTGACCAAGAAGTATGGTCAATTTGTCTAGAATTCTAAGTGTGAAATTAGTTTTCGAGAATTAAAAAAATGGTTAATGTCGGCACCCGTTTTAGCTTTATCAAATGGAAAAGACAGCTTCACTGTATATACTGACGCCTCAAGAAAAGGATTGGGATGTGTTCTAATGCAAACTGAGAGTGTAATTGCCTATACCTCTAGGAAGTTAAAACGCCATGAGTGAAATTACCCAACTCATGACTTGGAATTGGCCACTGTAGTTTTTGTACTAAAGAAGTGGAGGCATTACTTATATGGGGTGACTTTTGAGGTGTATACCGACCATAAGAGTTTGAAATACCTATTCTCTCAGAAGGAATTAAACTTGAGACAGCGTCGGTGGGTGAAATTTCTTGAGGATTATGATTATACAATTTGCTACCACCCGAGCAAGGCCAACATTGTAGCAGATGCCTTAAGTCGGAAAGTTCAAGTAGCTGGATTAATGATTAAGGAGTGGAATTTGTTGGAAGAGGTGAGTGAATGGAACCCGCGATTGGACCGACAGAGGGTAATTTTATGCAATATTACGGTGAGATCTGATTTGTTGGACCGAATTGAAGAAGCTCAAAAGAATGATCAGATGGTGCAAAAGTGGAGAGAAAAAGTGCAAAAAGGGGAGATACAAGATTTTAATGTGAGTTCCGAGGGTATCTTGAAATTTTGTGATCGGATAGTGATACCGCAAGATGAAGTGATGAAAAGGGATATTTTGGAAGAGGCACATCGATCCAAGTATACAGTACATCCTGAAAGTAGTAAAATGTACCAAGATTTGAGGAGGCTAAATTGGTGGGATAAAATGAAGAAGGAAATTGCTCAATTCGTACAAAAATGTTTAGTGTGCCAACAAGTGAAAGCTGAACATCAGAAGTCCTCAGGTCTTTTACAACCTCTTGAAATCCCTGAGTGGAAATGAGAACATATTACTATGGATTTCGTATCAGGGTTACCCCGTACCCAGAAAGGTCATGACGCCGTTTGGGTAATAGTAGACAGGTTGACCAAGTCTACTCATTTCTTACCTATAAATATGAGATACTCTTTGGAAAAATTGGCCCAACTATACTTGGGCAAGATAGTGAGATTGCACGGGATCCCCGTAAGTATTGTTTCTGATAGAGATTCGTGATTTGTGTCTCGTTTTTGGCAACAATTACAAGGAGTTTTGGGGACCAAGTTGAACTTTAGTACCACCTATCATCCCCAAACTGATGGACAATCAGAGAGAACCACTCAAACACTTGAAGACATGTTGAGGACCTGTATTTTGGATTTTGGTGGAAGTTGGGGACGATACATGGCGTTAGTTGAATTTGCCTACAATAATAGCTACCATTCTTCCATACAAATGGCACCGTATGAAGCTCTCTATAGAAGGAAATGCCGATCACCAATATTCTGGGATGAAGTAGGGGAAAGAAAGGTTTTAGATCCAACTGTCATACCATGGATCGAGAACGCTTATGAAAAGGTGAAAGTGATACGTCAAAGGTTTCAGACTGCTCAAAGTCGACAAAAGAGCTATGCCGATAATCGACGAAAGGATTTGGAGTTTGAAGTTGGAGATAAGATATTTCTAAAGGTTACACCACTTCGAAGTCTCACGGTGGGAAAAGGAAAGAAACTTCAATCGAGATACGTGGGACCATTCAAAATTCTCCAATGACTTGGAAATGTAGCATATCGATTGGAGTTACCAACAAGTCTATCCAGAGTTCATGATGTATTTCACGTTCCTATGTTGAAGAAGTATCATCCAAACCCCACCCATGTACTGAAACCAGAAGAAATTGACATTGACGAATCTCTAACTTATGAAGAAAGGCCGGTACGGATCTTAGATCAAAAGGTGAAAGAATTGAGAACTAAACAGATACCCTTAGTTAAAGTTTTGTGGAGGAATCATGAGGTGGAGGAAGCTACTTGGGAAGTGGAAGAGGACATTCGCGCCAAGTACCCTGAACTATTCAGTGATCAAGGTGAGAATTTCGAAGACGAAATTCTTTAAGGGGGAGAGAGGGTGAGAACCCTCACTTTAAACCATAATTTTCCTTAATTATATGCCTTATTCTAAGATCTAGACCACTTATTATAGGCCCTTGCATTATATTCCCCATGTGTTATAACAATTCCCATGCATTACATTTCATTTCCTTTTACTTGAAATAAAACATTTTCTTGATTTGGTTTTAAATAATTCACCACTTACATTTTACCAAGTGATTTTTATTTGTGGTAGGGACTTTATATGAGAGATTAGAGGTTTTAAATAGGCATTGGTACATTTGGAAGGGTTGAAACATCATTAGTCAAAGAATTAAGAGAAGTTTTGGACAAGAAGTGGGCTATGTGGCAAAATCCTAGCCAAGTATTTTGTTTGACCAAAGGTTAGAAGACAATTTAAACTAGACTTGGCATTTTTTTTTTCTTATTGTGGCCGGACACCTTGAAGCTTGGCAAGGAAGAGAGAGAACTCTATTTTCTTACTTTCTAACCCTAGTTGATCAAGAGCAAAACAACCAAAAGAGAAGGATCTTGAGTTAGTTGAGAAACTTTCCTCCAACCCTAGTGTTTGTTTTAAACTTGAAGCTTTCATTTTGGTGGATTGTTTTGGTGGTTCAAGCTTCTTACAAGAGAGGTATATAATCTTTAAATTATAGTTTTATGGTGTTATATCATGAACTTTAAGTTTTAAAGGCAAACTACAAGTTGTTTGGAAGAGATTTGAGGTTAATCTCTTGAATTAAACAAGTAGTAGTTGGGTTAGTTAGTATGCATACCATGTGTTTGATGAAATGTTTAAACTTTATTCATGGTTGTTTATGAAGTATTAACATGTTTTAGACCCCATTTTGAGTTAGATTTAACACTTGATATGTTGTTAAGTGAGAATCATGAGAGGATGAAGGTTAGATAAATATGTGAACTTGTGGACTGTTTTCTTTTCCTTGGCTGACCGGTGTTGGAAGGAGGGGTTTCCCCTTGATTTTTGTGGTTTATTTGTACCTTAATCATGCCTAAGAATCTTGGCTAGACATTGGTTAAGCTCATGTGTGTGTTGGAATGAAATTTAAGCAAGTAAAGTGGTTGGTTGGACCACTAGTGGACTGTTTTGGTTTCTCTTGATGACTAGACTGCTATGGTCATTCTTAATCATGTTGATGTATTACATTTTGAACTCCAATGGTACTAGGTGACTTAAATCCCTGTATATGAACATTAGAGGACTGATTTGGGTGAATTTGAACCAAAACAAATGAAGATAGCACCAAGAACTAATGTAGTTTTGCTTGAGGATAGGGCTGATCCAGAGTTGGAAAATCAGCCGAATTGTTTAAGCCACTGATACTGATAGGAGACAAATTAGAGTGTGTATTTGATACCGTTGGAAAGCCCTTTGAGTCTAGTTTCCAACGCCACTGACGGCACCTAATTTCGACCTTCCTATAGTGAGATATAGCCGTTTTTCCTCAAAACTGCACGGGCGCAACTGTTTTACCCGTGAAGAACATTTTGAGCTTGAATGAAACTTTTCTTTTGCCCAACTTTCATGCACTTGTTAAACTTGTTTTCTCATGAACTTTTACTGCATTTTGGGCCAAGTTTGCGTGATGAATTGAATGGATTTAACCACTCACTTGGTCTCTTAATGAGCCTACTTTTGAGTGGGAAATGAATCAAGAATGTTAACGATTTCACTCGTTGCCCTAGGATTGGGAAATGGAGGTGATCGTAACCGAGATACTTGACGTTTGATCACTACATTGCTTGACAGGTGAGTGTTCCACTACCTGCTACCTGATTATGTGAAATATCTGAATACTTGATTTACGACTGTTTGAGCAAAACCTTGTTTTGATAAAAATGGAGGCGAGCGTGTACTTTATCGTACTCACCTCCCAAATTTTTTCAACATTTTCCAACTAATTGTCCCAAAATCAGCCCATACCATCTAGTAATTCCATAGGGTTTCATCACCAACACAACAATAAACACTTATGAAGTCAAAATTACAATAAGATAGCCACCAAAATTATACCATAAGCATATGTATAATCAAACCCTAACTCAAGTATGAAGTATAAACATCATCAACTTGAAAACTATCAAGATTTACCACCAAATCATGTCTTTATTCAACAATCAACCTTATTTTTCAACATAAAACAAAGAAAGAAGGTTAATCTAGCCTTTTACCTCTTTTGCTTCCAACCAAGATGAATTTCCAACCACCAAATCTTCTCCCTTTTTCAAGTTCTACCAAAGGTAGATGGAATCCCCAAACTATTTTCTTCCTTTTTCCACAAAATACAAGCAAGATTTAAGTTATTTTGGATGAAGTTTCTTCTCCCTTTTCCTCCTCAAGCTCACGGCCCTCTCTCTCTTTCTTTCTCTTATGTTTGTTTGTTATTTCTTAAGGCAAGAAATGGAAGATAAATGGTAAGAAAGCTTTGGTCAAAGTCAAAGAAAGAGGTTTGGCTCTTATGGTGACACATGTCACATTCTAGAGAATTCTTATTGCACTAAACCCTCTCATTTTCTTAAAAAGTTCCTTTCACACCCTACTAAAAAGGAAAAATTACATTTTATCCCACACACAAATTTTCACATGTAAAATTTAATAAAAGCCTTAAAACAAAATCATTATCAAATCAATAAATAAACAAATAGATGACTAAATAAATAAAGTACCATATATTTAGACCAAATAATTGACAAATTTTTTTTCTAAGTCCTCATAGTAGATCTAGTCATTCACCATGAAAAAAGGGAAGGCTAGTCTAGTCTAGGCCATAACATCATGAAAGTAAGTTTTGATAAATATGGAAATAAATCCCTAGTTAAACAAGAGTAGTAACAAGAGGTAAATCTATTTACTTGTAGTTTTAATGCCATAAGTAGACTCTACATCCCTAAACTCAAGTATTTAGTGACATTTCTCCATTGTTATTGAGTTAAGTTTATTATTTAGTAGGTATAGTGATTTCTATTGCTTTTATTGATAATTAGGTTAAATAATCGAGTAAGTAAGGACCTAGTACTTGCAATATTCGCTCCTTGTGGGATCGACCTGATATATACCCTAAACTACTATTTGACCTGTATACCTGCAATCAAATGGGTGTATTTTGGATTTAACTTACACTTATCAAACATCTGTCAGTAATTCTTATGCCATTTTGAACTTAAGACAAAGACATGCAATTCTTATGCACACATCAAAATCCAGTTCAAGCATTTAGCTAGTCAAAAAGCCGCAATACAATCGGAAAAATTTGCTATCAAAAGTTGAAATAGGAGATTGACCAGTCAAGTGTACTTTGGTCAATTAACATCCTACAGATATTAAATTGGATGATTTTTGATACATTGGAAAGATAACTTAAAGGGTTAGAACTTTTATGTTTTATGCAAGAGCTAGTTTAGCTTACATCATCAAAAAATTTGCAGTTGAAATTGATGCAAAAATGAGCAATATTAAAGATTGAGCAAAAAGAGCCAAACTTGCAAAGGGAGGAGAACCGCGAGCTGAACCGCAAGGCTACCTCGTAGATCTAGGGTTGCAGATCCCTGATTTCAGCTTTTAACTTGCTTTACAACTTGTATTTTGTTCACACAATCTTTTTGACTTATTTTTATGATCAATTTTTGGTGGAAACTGTCCAAGAAAACGACAAAAGACGCTTTAGAACTCAAAGAAAACAAATTTATAGGTTCAAGAAAAATCTTTATGATGATTACATTTTGTCTTTTGCATATAAATTACTCTATAAGTAGAAGAACTCTTCACAAGACTAAGTGTGGAGAGGTAGAGTAGAGAATGGAAAAGAGGAAAGTTCAATAGCTTAGCTTATTATAGTTTTAGTAGTAGTTGTTAGTCTAGCTTATTGAGAGGGTTTAAAAGAGAAGTCTTGCACTTTGCTTATTTGAGAGATTAACTTGTAAGGGATTTTAAGGATTCAACTTCAAGAAATTGAATAAGAATTCTTCTTCCTATACTCTTTTTCTCTTGTAGTTATTTTCAGTGTTTAGTTGCAAAGTATTATTCATACTTGGATATGCTTAACGTGATGTTTAGCTAAGGTTTCATATCCTACAGAAAAGATGAACTTGTTGTTGTTTAGATATGAAATAGTTAGGAATGATTATGCTATTTCATGATTTTGTTATATCTAAGAACTTGTACTTGCTATTTATGGTTGTTTGGCCACCAACTATGAATTATTTGATGATTGTATGAGAAATAAAATTTGTCTACATATGGATCTTAGTTCTTAGATCCTAACCATATTCTCATGAAAGTAGTGAATAATGGTTGATTGGATTCATGTGATAACTTCATTAAGCTTATTTAACTTATTTCTTTCCTTTTCTTCATAAAAATAGGTGAAGTATGATTCAAAGAGTTAAAGAAATTGGTGAAAGCAATTTCTATAGGAATTAGCCAAGGAGGTTTCACTTAAAAATGTTCATTGGTGAAAGCAATGGCATACATTTGGAAGTTATTCCTTGACAAATCAGGGAAATATAAGCATAATCACCTTAACTTACTTCTTACAACAAGAGATTCTAATCCCTAGGACCTCTCACTTAATCTTAAAGCAATCCTAATCTAACATGTTCTTTACTTTTGTTTCTTTTCTTGCAACCTACCGCCTACATGGTTGGTTCTACCACCTAATAGCCAATTTTATACTGATTGGCTATGCTATATGGCCAGTTGTACCTCCTAAACTAACTTCTTCCATGGCCGGTTTGACCGCCTAACTAACTTCTAACTTTTATGGACGGTTGTACCAGTTACCTAACCTTTTTTGTCATTACTTCCTTAAACTTTTATTGTCTAGATAATAGAGCAAGTGATTAAACTCAAGTGATTGCCATATCTTAAGTCCCTATGGAATCGACACGTATTGTCTCATTACTCAATAAACGAATCGAGCACTTGCGGAAATAAGGTAATAAGGTTTTAAAATTTGTAGTGAAATAAGAAGGCCCTAATAGAAAACTTTATGAATGTGCTGATTTTGGTGAAAGATGAGATTGCATAGATGAATTTTTTACTCCTAAAACGATCGTTGTTCGCCTCACCTTGAGTAGTGTCGCGCCCTATTTTTAAATGAAAAATAAAATTACGATTTTCATAAATTGATTTTTATTTAATTTTGATGGAAAATGATTTTTTTGTTTTATTTTGGGTGAAAAATGAGTTTTTGATTTTTTTAAAAAATGAATAAAGAAAAATAGGTCTAAATGGGACTTAAAGTGCGACAATTTTGATCCAAAATAATAGTTTAAAAAGGGTTTTATTGAAAAATAGGAGTTGCCATTTGGTAATGAATTAAGGTGTACCAAGTCACCTAAAATGAATTTTTAAAGAAAGAGTAGAGAAAAATCCTTTTTAAACGATTCCAACTCTGCGAAAATTAAGAGAAAAGGGGTCGGGAGTCACATTTGAAAAAAAAGAAGGCAAGGATAAAATCCAAAGCACCCTTTCAATCTAACCAAAGCTAGTTGCATGATTTAGTCAAAAAATTTTCTTATTTTAATTTAAGAATTTATCACATTTCGATGTCACTATATGGATGTAAAACCTAAACCTAGGAGGATATCGGGGGGTCAGAATATCTCTTCAAAAGTTAATTGGTGCAAATTACATTAATTGTGATGCCCAAGAGTTACTCTTTGAAGAGGTCACGAATATGCAAAAATATGAGATCCGAAAAAAAGAAAGAAACTAATAATAATATACAAATATATATGACCTAAGGGAATGCATCATAATGGGTGTGGGGAACTAACATTCGTGACTTCAATTTCCCTTTAATAGAGGGAATAGGAGCGTGCTAAGGTTAGAGAGTCATACTCGTCCATATCCCATATTCGAGGGGTATTTCCTATCTAGTCAAGCAAATGACCTAACCTAATTCTAATTTTCTTAATGAAATGCAAATCTAATGTCATATCTTACATACATAGTATGACAGCCCCACCTCACCCTAAGGCGAACCAAAGGGTTTGGCGGACCGCCTGCCCAACTCTCGCCAGGACTACGGAGTCGATTCACACAAACCCAACATAGTACGCGCGATAGGACCCAAAGAAAATGAACAATCGAAAACTACTAAGGTGAGAACATGCCTACCAAACCATAAAATCATAGTCTCAACGAAACACATTTAATAGACAAGGTTAAACACTTATACATATATTTACATTGAAGTCTTGAACAAATTAACCTACAGTGCGATCCGAGGTACTCATACTACACAAAATACAATTAGGGATTCATTTTCTAAAGAGTTTAACAACATGACATATATACTAGCTTGACCATTTTCCTCCAAAACCGTGATTCCCAAGTTTGTCTCCTGTAAGGAAAACAAAGGCAATAGAAAGGGGTGAGCTTACGCTCAATGAGGTACCAAACATATAGGGGTAAAATCATGGCCTTTCACATTTAATCAATCCGATACATATACTAGATATAAATGAAAGCATTTAGACACAGTGATTCAAAGGGAAAGGATACAAGTGGCTCTCAGGAAACATATTTCCATTTACAGTACTTGATCCGAACCCGTTGACTCTCCGTCAACGTAAATAGAACCAACATATCCGTAGACCCCACTTTACACCAATTTCCGTCCACCAAACATACCCCTACCGGGCCCGAACTCCATTCAGGAACAGTAATGGTAACACTCGAGTATACCGGAATCAAAAGTCTCAATACCCAAAGATTCCCAAAACAGACTACCGTGGTTCGTTATCTAATCGACCAGGCCCTTGCCGACCCGACTTGAGTAACTAGCCACAAGTGTTGAGCTCAGAGGTCACAGAAAGGTCGTTGGATACCAGCCTCCAAACGACGTCCGAACAGACTCAGATACAGTTAACAGATTATACACAGTAAATAGGCATATGGACAGACAAGAGAACGAGTGTGATAAAGTACACCTTTGTCTCAAACAGAATAAACAGATAGTTCAGTCATTTAAATCGCAGATTGCAAGGGCAGAAACTAAGTTAAGCAGCAAATGAGAGGAGTGGTACACTCACCGGTTCAAGTACAAATACTTCAAAAGTTTTCACTTCAAACTGGCTTTAATCGCCAAGAAACCCTAAAATCATCAAAGCAAAACAATTGAAGGTTTCACATCCAAAATCGAGTAAACGGAATGCACAAGTGAGACTCGACTACATGTCGTACGTCTTTCCAGGTTAAGTACTAGTACAAAAGAATAAATTATGACTTTTGAGCAAAAAGATAACAGTTGGTCCTAGGGTAACAAACAACCCCCAAAACCCTTCATTTGTACTAAGATCAACTCAATTGAAGGAATCGCGTAGCCCTAAAATTTTGGGCAGCATGCCCTCTGTATTTACCTATTTTCCCAACCATTTATGGCTTCATTATTTTCCTCAATCAATCCCAAAGTCATACGCAATATAAATTCATCACAACAGCCGTTCAATAGTGTGACGCCCCGAAAAGTATGAGTGTGAGAACCCGAAAATTTTCTAATTTTCTAGGGTTTATTTTTTTTTATCGCCCGCCTTTTCTACATTTTCTTTATTAGAAAAATTCCCCAGATAAAGTTTATGAGCAAAGATAGTTTTAAAATGATTTTTCTAGTATCGGTTAGTTTTTGAGAAATTAAGAGCGTATTCTAGACGTGGAACCCGCTAGTGCGGTAAATGTATTATATTTTTGACAACTTGTTGGAATTTTGTATTAAGTGATATTATTTTACAAAGTGTTAAGATATTTGTATTGGAGAGACAAAAAGATAAGTTTTAAACCAAAAGGTGACATGTGTCACCTTCTTATTCAAAGTTGGACTTTGACTAATTTGCATCTGTCGCGCCCCACTTTTTGATTGTGTGAAAGTAGTGTGTATGTGAACGTGTGTAAACATGAAAATAAAAGGCCGGGGGATTGTGAAATGCGACGGTTTGGCCAAATAAAGTTCAAAAAGGGTTTTTGAATGGAAAAATGGAGTCGCCACTTGGTATAGAGTTAGGGTGTACCAAGTCACCCAAAAAGTGATTTTTTGGAAAGAAAAGTAAACAAACCCTTTTTGAAGAATTTTAGGTCTACGTAACCAAAACAAGGGATCGAGGGTCACATTTGATAAGGGAGAAGGCAAAGGCAAAGCCTAAGGCACTCCCGTACCCTAGCCAAAGCTAGTTGCGTGACTTAGCCCCTCTTTTCCTAATTCTTCTACCCAAAGTATGTGTTGCATGTTGGATATGACTAATGGATATGAAAAAAATGCAATCCTAAATCTAAAATGTCTCGTATGAGGTTTTTTGGTCCCAATCACATGAATTGTGATGGCCAATAAGGAAAACTCTCATAGAGGTCACGGGTAATGCAAATGAAGAACCACATATGAGTGCAAGTGTGAAAATGTAAGAGGAATGCAAAAGAAAATAAAAACACAAATGTGAGTGCAAGTGTGCAAATGTAAGAAAAGTGCATGTGTGCAAATGTAAAAAAATATGCATGTGTGCAAATGTAAGAAAAGTGCATGTGTGCCAATGTAAGAAAATAAAGGTGTTCGTGTGCAAGTGGATGAAAATATGGTATAAATAGTAGTAAATGCATATAAGTGCAATTGGGTGCAATTTGTGAGGTAGAAAATAAATAAGTGATAGGGAAAGAAGAGAAGTGTGTGAATATGGCATGTGGAGTGAGAAAAATATAAGTAGTGGGAAATGTAGATAAAAAATGAAAAAGTGATATGCATGAACCTAGAGGAATGCATCAAGTCGGGTACGGGAATGACTCCTAATTTCACGACTTTAATTTTCCCTTTGATTAGAAGGAAGAACTAGCGTGCTAAGGCTATTTTGTAGCCACACTCGCTCGTTTCCCTTACCAAAAGGGGACTCTCAAGCAAATGTACCCTATAACTAGCATGAGGATGCAAAAACCTAAAATGAAGGGGACAGGTTTGGAGGAGCATGCCAAATGCTAGAAAACTAAGAAAAATGTATGAAATGTAGTGAAACATGCAAGTATGTACTAACGAGAGGGGACGGCCTATTGGGTCTAGCATTGGACTAGCCCTTTTCTAGCGCTCTCTCACAAGCATTGGACTTGTAAGAGATCGAGGGGACAACCATGACTAGCATTGGACTAGCCACGGTTACGTGCTCGTCCACCACATTCATCTATGACTATAGAAAGCAAGTAGACATGCCAATCACCTATAAACACGTAGCACATAACACTTAGCATGCTCGACTAAATGCAAGAGCCTAATAAAGCAAATTAAAACGTAGCAACCAAGCTAATGGACCTATTACATTTACTAACTAAAACAAATGGGGAAGAGGAAAAATGAATAAAAATGCTCTCCGAACCCTATCTATTACAAGCCAAGAGGTGTACACATACCCCATAAATAAAAGAATGACTTAATAAAAGTAAAAGTAAATGAAATAAATGAAATGAATTAAGGAAAAGCACGGAGAGCAAAGTAGACATGCAATTCTCACTTAGCACGTTGGATCACATAGGGGAGAGACAAAAAAGATAAAAGAAGTTATACCTCCCTTGAGTTGATGCCTTAAATGGAGTGAAATCACTTATTTATCCTCCAAAATAAAAGAAATGGTCAAGGTACCAATTTATTTGCGAAAATTAAAGAAAATAGGCAGACACAAGCTCACTTGGTCATAAAGCCCCTAAAGTCATGACTTAAGTGCAATTGAAACAAAGCATAGTAATTAATTGAAACAAACAAGCAATGAAGTTGTAGAATTAAAACTACCAAGGACCAAATTGAGGAGATTATTCAATTGGTTGGGTCCTAGTAGCATTAAGGACAAGCCAAGGGGTTGATTTGCAATTTTTAGAAATTATTTCTTCATGCAAAGCATGCAATCCACGAAGAGAAAAAGAAAACAAGCTTCTGCAACGTTTTTTCTGTTGCAAAACTGACAGCTTCAACCCACGCAGCAGACACACCAAAACATTCATAGTTTCGGATTGAAGCATGCAACTTCATCAATGATCATTTAGGCACAAAGCTTAATTAGTAAACTAGATGACTAAAACCAGTTTTTTGGTGGGTTGCTGCGGCAAAAGAACAGCAGAAACACAGCTTTTCTTAATGGTATGAGGTTGCAGAAATCCTTTGTTATTCACTCAAGCATATCTGGGTGAGGCAGTCCAAGCAAAGTCTGTCAAATCAACGAACCGAAAGCAAATGCAAAGCCTTTAACTTATGCTTATCATTCCTACCTCAGAGTGTTTCCCAATAGATTCGAACGTGCAGCCATATAAAAAATGCAGCAGAGGAATATAAGGAGTAAGCTTGAATCGATCCTGACTAAAAAAAACAAATCTTGCGCAACTTTTTTCTTTACTCCTTCGGATTGCAAAACAGCGCCTGAATGGCGGCGCGGTAAGCTTCAGCGAGGGCCAAATGAAACTGGAAAAATGTTTCACCTTTTTCTGCGGCTGCCTTCCAAATTTTGCGACATCTCCCTTCTTGCTTCTTGCTGGGCCGAAAGCTTTCCCTTTTTTTCACAAAACCTTCGCCGTCCCTCTGCTTAACACTCCCCGTTTTTCTTCGTTTTCCTTTCTGGTTTCCTCTCCAACCCAGAAAACTCTATCTTTCTCGGCTTCCTCTTTCCCTTGCAGCCAATCCTCTTGTTTTTTTTTTCTTTTTCCCGTCACCGAACCCTCAGCTCTCTCTCTTGCTCTAGATTTTTCCGCCGTCACTTTCCTTCGCTCTCCCTCGTTTTCTTTCTAGCCGTCACCGAACCCTCTCTCTGTTTGTTTTTGCTCTACCTTTTGTTGCATCAACCGTCCCCCCAGCCGTCATGGCTTTTCTGTTTTTCTTTCTTTTGCTCTTGATCCCTAACTCAGCCGCCACTGCCCTCTCTCAGTTCTTTACCTCTCTCAAAACCCTAGCCTTTCCTCACAGCCCCCCTTACATTTTCTTAGCTCCTCAAACTCCAGCCGCCACCCTTGGTTCTTTCACTCTTTCCAACCCCACCGAAGCTTTCTTCTTTTCGTTCTTCTTCACCTCAGTTCCTTTCCCTAGCCTTTCTTGTTTTCTCTCTACCCAGCAGCTATCGGCCGTTCCTATCTCCTCTCCATCCCTCTTCCCTGTTTTTATTTTCCTTTGCTGCGTTTTAGAAACCTAGCCGTCATCTCTCTCTGGTTTTTTATTTAACCCCAGCCGTCCCCCTTTCTTTTATATAGCCTCAGAAAACTAAAACCCTCTCAGCAATGGTTGGATGAAGCCGACTGCATTTTTGGGAAACCATCTTATGGTTCTTGATACTTCACCATTGGGATTTCTAGGCTAAGCCAGGTGGACTGTACTATCATTGATCGAAGGGAGCTAAAGAAAACCAGGAAACGCAGCTGCACTTTTCTTCTGCTGCGGCTGAAACACAACGTCCTTTTTGTTTTGTTTTGTTTTTAATAATTATTTAACACAATATAAATAACTAATTAAGAAAAATAACTAATGAAGGAATATTGAATAAAATGAGCGGAACTAGGCATAAAAAGATAAAAATGAAATGCTAATTTTTCTTTCTTTTTCCTTCTTTTTTTCCTTTTTTTCCTTAAATAGCCCAAAACCCGCAATCGGGTTTCCCTTTTTTTTTCATTTTCATATTTTCCCCAAGAAAACATTGAATTTAAATCAAAACAACTAAAGCATAATTTTTGAATGCTTTTCCTTTTTCCCGAGAAATTCTATGCTAAAACTTAAAAATAAAATAAAAAAATAAAAAAACTAAAAACTAAAAAGTGAATAAACCTAGCACGACAAAATAAAAACTAAATAGTAAATGAAATTACACTAAAATTTTGGTGTCTACAGCATCACCTTTACTAAACCTCAAAAATTGACCAATTTCTCTCCATTTTAAGCTTGTCTTGGCCGAACCTCTTGGAGCAAAAATACAAGAAGAAAGCCTTCAACTCCAACTCCATTTCTTGCTCAATCTTGTGAATCAACCGTTAAACTTTCAAATTCCTCCACAAAAGTCACTTGTTTAGGAAGATTGAAGGTAGTGGTGGAGTGATTAGAGAAGGCAAAGGACTAAGCCATCAACTTTCTTGATATTTCAAGGTTCATGTCTAGCAATCCTTTCTTTGTTCTTGATTATGCTAAATTAGTGACTTGTGATGGCTAAAGAGATAGTTTGATGGATTATATCTTGAGTTGTGGTTGACTTGATGAAGTTTTATAATTTTTGGGGATTTTTCTGTTTTAATATGAACATGGTTGTGTGGTTATATACGATGATTGGAAATGATGTTTAAGGACTCTATGAGGTGGAAAAAGTGGTCAATTGCAATCAATTTCTGTTTTGGAAGAAATTTCAGAAAATTAGGTTTTGTGAAGGAACATTCTGTCCGAATTTTTAGCTCCTAGTTATAGGCCGAATTGGCCTTGTCTTAAAACATGAAAGTTTTAGGGAATGACATTTTTGAGGTGCCTACAAAATTTCAGGTCAATCGGAGTAGCGTAGAATGAGAAAAGTCGAAATTACTATTGCTGTTCTGGTTTTACCCGAATGTAAGAATTGCGCCTGTAATTGGTTGTTTTGGCTGGAATTGCTTTCGAATTGGTTGTTGAGGTGTTCTGATGAAATGTATCCCTGTTTCTTAGCTTTCAGTTGGTTTTTGAATTTCTGGATTTGGACTTGGAGAGCCTGAGTTATGATGTTTCCTCTAGAATACGTTTTGTGAATCTATTTTTGTGATTCTGGTATGGTATCTTGCATTTTTGACCTGGTTACACTCGAAACTGGGTTGAGTGACCTTCTACAATATTGTAGCCCTATCTCTTAGCTTCGAAACGGTGGATCTTACACCTTCATCCGATAATTGTAACGCCTTTGGTGCCATTACCGTAAAATGACGTCAAAACCTATTTTTCTGGTTTTGAGCTTAACTTTCATTTCCGGACTTTTCCCTAGCTTGACTTGTACTAGTACTACTTGGAGCTTGCTGAATGGCTATTGGATGAACTTGTTGTTGTGTGTGTACCTTTGGGTTGGAATGAGGAAATAATGAAGCCATGATGGCTGGAAAAGTTAGCAAATTCAGGGGAAGTGTTGTCTGAACTTTGAAGGGATTTGTTTGCATTGAGTTTGTGATCTAAGACTTGGATTTGAGCAAGGCAATGTTATATGCTGGATGATTTCTGAGCCGTGGATGTGAGTGACCCTAAACTATTTTCAAAGTACTTGTGAAATGTTTCTTGCATTATGTACTCGATTGCATATCGTGCGTGCTTGCATGTGAGTTCATGACATGATTTGGCTTCAATGAGTTCTGGGAAAGTCTTGTGCTGAACACCAACGTCTCCACTCTGTTTATGGTTCATGTTCATGTTTATCTGGAGCTCAAGAAGGGGCTCCCTCTTAATGTTAATGTTAATGTTAAATGATCTATTTGAGCGTTGGGTGTTCAAGTGCTATGATTTCCCTGGCTCACGAGAGCACTAAACGAACATTTGATCTCTGAATCTTGACATCATCGAAATGATCGAAATGCAACATTGTGAAATATATTTGTTTAATGATTTTACTGGTTACTCGCTGAGCTTCTAGCTCACCCCAAAAATATTTTATTCCCCTCCACAGGGCTCAAGGCGAAGGAAAGACTTGTAGTACTTGTGCACGTGACTGGATGGCCTATGTTTTGTACAATTTGGATTTGGAAATCATTTTATGTATAGTTGAGAATTATTTCCGCTTTGCTTTTGACATGTAATTATTGGAGAATTTGATGTAATATTTGAGTTTTATCTTGTAATCTGTTTGAGGAATGTAGTGAACGACTGAGTCCCGGCGAGAGCTGGGCAGGCGGCCCGCCGAACCCTCTGGTTCGCCTTAGGGGGAGGTGGGGCTGTCACAAATAGGCTCAAAGTCATTCAAGTACAAGATTTAGCTAGGAAAATGACCGAAAATGAGCTTTAAGCTAAGGATCCAAAAAGGCAGATTCACCGCAACTTAGCGTATCGGACATAACCGAAATTACGCTTATTGGATTGAAGTGCAAGTTATACCGTTTCGAAGCTAAGACAGAGGGCTATATTTTTTATGAAGACTACTTAGTCCAGTTCTCATCCTAACTAGGTCAAAGTTACCAAAACAACCCCAGATTTTCCAGTTCGAATCTCACTGTGAAATTCAACTAGCAGTCCTGATTCATTCAATCATATCTCAGCACACACAACTCCTATTCAGGCAATTCCAATGCCATTTGAAAGCTAAGATACAAGGTTATAATTCTTAAGAAGACACCGACAATCAAATCAGTAGTATTCCTGGTCAAACTAACCAATTACAGAAGCTGATTATCAGTTTCGGACAGAAACAGGGTAGCAGGGGTATTTCGGTCTTTTCATAGGCTACGTTGCTCCGATTGGGTTAAAATTTTGTAGGCAACTATAAAACATCATTATCTACAAATTTCATGTTTTATACTAAGGCCAATTTGGCCTCTAACTAGGGGTAACAGTACCGGGAAAAATAGGGGAAATTGAAACCCTAATCTGGAATTTTCCACACAACATGGAAATTTTCCACAATTAGCTACAATTTACGCACTATCGCTTCATTCTAAACTATCCCAAGTCATCATCCATGGCCACACAATATTCAACATATAAAAACAGAAAAATAAAGAATTAATATAAAATTCACCAATCTCTACCAAAAATCAAGAAATCTTCCACAAAATCACATCTCTAACCAACACAAGTCATCAATTTAACATTATCAAGACCAAAGATGGAATTCCTTAACTACTCACCTTGCAACCTCAAGAAAGGAAGCTACTTATCACCACTTGCTTCCAACCCACTTCACCAACTACTTCAATACTACTAAGAGACGGATTTTTATGGAGCAAATCAAAGTTTTAACGGTTAGATTATAGGATTGAGCAAGATTGGATGAAGAAAGTTGGAGAGTTTTCTTTTCTTTTCTCCTTGAGAGAATCGACCAAGAGAAGCTTGAAATGAGGATGATTTTGGGTTAATTTTGATTAATTGGTAAAGTTGGTACAAAGGTCAAAATCCAAGAAGAAATAGGAAAGTGACACTTGTCACCCTTATTTAATGCAAAGCTATCCTTTTGTCTCTCCAATGATAATCCATCTAGGTAACTTCTAATTATCTCTTAACACCTGATAAATTAAACCCGGTATACACAACTTAACCTAATTGGCCGAATTTTATCAAACTTACCGCACTAGTGGGTCCCACATCCGGTATACACTCTTAAAATCTTATAAACTAACTTATACTAGAAAAATGATTTTAAAACCATATTTACTCGAAAAAATTATTTTTAAAATTTTTTGAATAAAGAAAATGGGGAAAAAGCGTGCAATTAAAAGAAAATAAAATCTAGAAATTAAGAAATTACGGGTCCTCACACAAAGAGGGTAAGGAAATATATATATATAGGAGAATATGGGATAAGGGATATACATATAAGGGGAGTATGGGATAAGGGATATATACATATAGGGGGAATATGGGATAAAGGATATACATATAGGGGGGAATGCCATGCAAAATGATAAAAATACCCTAAAAGGTAGAAAATATGAATGAAAATGTACTGATTGTTGTGCCAACATGATCTAGCGTGTAGATGGTTCCTAAGGATCTAGCATTAGACTAACCCATGTATATAAATTCTCACTAGCGTTGGACTAGTGAGAAATGAGAAAGGAGGGCCACAACTAGCGTTGGACTAGTGTGGTGACGACATGCATTTATTACAACTAAACTATTCATATAAACATAATAAAAGCAAGTAAACATATAATATCATATAAAACACATAACACATAAGCATGATATCTAGATGCAAGACTCTAAAAAAGCGAGTAACACGTAACACACAAGCATGCAAAACACACAAGGCAAATAAAGCAAATAAAACCCTTACTATTACACTTGGGGACCCTAACTACAATCTAAAGGGGTAAAGAATTAAATGAAATAATAATCTAACTATTACAATTTGACATTTAATGCCTTTCAAATAATTACAAATTAAATTAAAATAAATATACAAAATCAAAACATTTAAAGTGACTAAATAAATAAATGAAATAAAAACATTCAAAATGCATACAATTACACACATAAGAGTCACATAGAGGCACATAGAGTCAAGTAAAATAAAAAAAAAAGAGTAAAGTATATCTCCCTTGAATTGGTAACCTAATGAAATGAGGTTTCCCTTATTTACCCTCCAAAACAATAAAAAGATCAAGGCATCACTTTAGTTAATAAATAATTACAAGAAATGGAAATGAACACGAAATTGAATCAATCAAATCATTCCAATGAAAGTAAACAACCCATATTCAACAGATTAAGACAAACAAGGACCCAATTGAACGAATTAAAGAAGTTTGAGGGATCAAATCATTATTATGACAAATATTAAGGGTCTAAATAAAAATAAAATAAAGTCTACCAAAATCAAATGCTAAAATTCACAACAAAAACAAAGCCTCTCATCAAACCCCAAAACAAAATATTACCCAAATACTCCCTCCGTCCCATTAAAACTGTCATACTTTCCTTTTTGGTCTGTCCCAAAATTATGTCATCTTACCAAATTTGGCTAATAATTTTGTAACTTATTCCAATTTTTACCCCTCATGCACTTGCACAATATAGGGAAATTATTTTGTATAGAAGGAGTAGAGAGTTCCTGACTGGAAATCCTAAGGAAGAAATAGTTTATAGGCCTTAGGGTTTGCCTTGCCGACTTCTGTAAGCTGTCAGGGCTGCTATGGCAGCCCCTCCGCCGTGGACAAGAGGGACGACCGAACCCTCCAAGTCTTTCGCTGACATCTTCCGCCTCCATCCCAAGCCCACGCCGCCTGCCCAGCTATTTCGAGCCCCTGATGTAGATCAGCCTTCCATTGTACGAGAGCCCTCTGTGTATAGAGGCAGGCCTGCCGTTTTTTTCACAGACGAAGAAGTCGCAACCCTGTCCGCTCCCTTCAAGTTTGCACTCGTTGGAAAATTCTCTAAAGGGAGACCAAGCATGAAGTCCCTGCGGAAGGAATTTGGCACGGTTGGTTTCAAGGGTGAGTTCACCATTGGTCTTCTAGACCCACGCCACATCCTGATACGGTTTGACCAAGAGGAGGACTACCTCCGTTGTTGGCTGCGTGGGGGTGTGGAACTTCCAGGGGTTCGCCATGCACACATTCAAGTGGACACCCTCTTTCTCAGTTGACTCGGAATCGCCATTAGTCCCGGTATGGATCTCCCTCCCTCATCTCCCAGTTCACCTCTTTTCCAAAGGTTCTCTTTTCTCCATTGGCAGACTCATTGGAGAACCACTCAAGCTCGATGCCTCCACAGCATCGTTATCCAGACCTGGTGTGGTGCGTTGTTGCATCGAAGTGAACATCCTCAATGATCTCCCAGACAAGGTATGGATAGGAATGGGAAGCAATGGCTTTTGGCAACAGATTCAGTACGAAGACCTTCTAGAATTCTGCACTCACTACCTCAAACTAGGCCATGCCGAGAAGAATTGCCGTCATCGTCCAGGGAATTCGGACAGCCAAAACCCACCCCTCATGACTGTGATGCGAAGGTCTGAGTAACAATGGATCTCCAAGGCACACGTAGAGGGTGATCTGCCAAGTACGTCTGGACTCCCCACCCGTGACAAGGAACTAGACCAGCAAACCCACTGCCATCAGATACAGGTCTTAATGCAGGACGCCCAGCCAAGCAGACCGCATAGTCCAAAGTCCCAAGGACAAGTGAACACAAGGCGGCCACAAGTGAGTAACGAGGGACTTTCAATGACGCTGTTGCAGCAGGCTACTCCAGTCATCTTCGAATCCAACAACTTGGCAGTCCAAATACTGGACGACTAGCGTGTGCTGCCTAAAAGCAAAAAGCCTACTCCAAACTCCCTTTCTGACATAGAAGACGTGCCATGTGATAGACCCCGAGAACTAGTGCCGGAGGATTTTGTGACGCTGAAGCAGAAAATTGATCACCTTTTTCCCATCCTGAGCCTGGAAGTAGCGGCAAAACGGGGACATAAGCGGCGATCTTTAAACTTACCGAAGATAGTTGTCACCAGACAATCGTCGAAGACGATCTCAACACACGCCCCTGCGCTGCGCCTCGATGATTAGCGCGCTTATCTGGAATATTCGGGGAGTTGCCGGCCGTTCCACGGTGCGGCGCCTGAAGAAACTTCTACGCCATCACACTATCACTTTCTTGGTAATCCTGGAGCCGATGGTTGACCCATTTCAGCTGGACATTTCAAAAATAAATTTGGCTTTCACCTTGCAATCTGCAACACTTCTAATTCAATTTGGGTGCTATGGAAGGCAGATTTCGCTGTGAATGTCCTCGTCAACGAGGACCAACTTCTCCACTTAGCCGTGACTCACGAAACTTGGAAGGGAGAGGTCTTTTGTTCCTTTACCTACGCTAGCTGCTCCCAGGTCAGTAGATGGCAACTTTGATCGCTCCTGCACTCCCTCTCGGGGACACTAGCCTCCAAACCATGGCTGGTGGGAGGCGATTTCAACGTCGACATGGAAGAATATTCAGGCCGTGTGCCTCAGAATTTGGCAGCCATCAATGAGTTACCTGATTGTGTCTCCAGCTGTGGGTTGAAAACTATGACGACCCTGGGGAGTCATTTCACTTGGACAGGTATTCGGCAAGGCCGCCGCATTTGAAAGCGACTGGATCGTGTCTTAATGAACGTGCATTGGCAGCAGCAATTTCCTGATTTGGTATTGCATCGCCTTAACCGAACAGGCTCGGATCACAGCCCTTTGCTAGTGTAGCTGGCAGAAAGGTGTACACTTGGCAATGGCTCCTTCAGGTTCCAACACATGTGGCTAAGAAATCTAGGTTTCTTGGCACTTGTTAACTGAGTTTGGACGCAGCCGATGGAAGGTTACGGCATGTTCCGCCTCGCCCAAAAATTAAAGATTCTACGAAAGGAGCTTGGTATATGGAATAAGAGGGTTTTTGGGAACATTTTTGACAAGACATTGGAGGCGGAGGAAAAGGTCAGACAGGCGAAGTTGCGCCTCGAGGATGGTGACACGGAGGAGACGCGAACGCAATGGGCTCAGGCCACAGCTACTTTAAATGAATGCCTTGCCACTGAGGAAATCTTTTGAAGACAAAAAAGTGGCGTTAAATGGTTACGTGAGGGTGATGCTAACACTCGTTTCTTCCACTCCATGGTACTAGACAAGAGAGTTAAGCTCACCATTCGCCAGATCAAAAGTGCACAGGGTACCTTGCTAACGGAGGAGGGGGCGATCTGTGAAGAAGCATGCATTTTTTTTCATGACTTGTTGGCAGCCCCGGCTGCTGGGGATGAGCAGGCCATGCAAACCTTATTGAGAAACATCCCCGCTTTGTTGTCGCAGGCAGACGGAGACCGCCTAGTCCAAGAACTCACTATTGAGGAGGTTAAACATGCGGTTTTCCAACTTGATTGCCAAAGCGCGGCAGGCGCGGATGGATACACGGGACTATTCTTCACTCATTGCTGGGAGATCATCGGGTAAGATGTTTATCAAGCGGCCAAGGAATTTATGTGTGGCGTTCCCATACCGAGGAGCATATCAAGCACCCTCATTGTGCTTCTCCCGAAAGTTGATGCTTCTCGAACCTTCTCTGACTTTCGCCCCATCAGCTTATGTACATTCGTCAATAAAGTATTCACCAAAATACTAAGCAATCGGCTCAAATCTGTCATGCCTTTGCTTATCTCCCCGGAGCAATCAGTGTTTGCCCAAGGCAGGGAGATCTCTAATAACATTCTGATCACCCAAGATATGGTCGCGGGCCTCGACATGCGAACTCGGGGCCATAACATAATCTTCAAACTAGACATGATAAAAGCATTTGACCGTGTATCATGGGAATTTCTATCCCGCCTCCTCCTCCGTTTGGGTTTTCCCCCTCATTTTGTGGAGTTGGTGCTCAATAACCTCCGCTCCGCTTGGTTCTCCGTACTCATTAATGGGAAGCCGCATGGTTTCTTCCAGGCAGGCCATGGCGTAAAGCAAGGGGACTTCCTATCGCCTTTTCTTTTCATTTTGGTATCCGAAGCGCTCAGCCGCGGCCTTGGCTCCCTACTGGCAGAGGGGAAACTCAAGGCCTATGAACAACCGCAAAGCACGGTGCCGATCTCCCACCTAGCCTTCGTGGATGACATCGTCATTTTCACCAGAGCGGACCGCCGGATAGTGCGCCACCTTATCGATTTCTTAGAGGTCTACCAACGGGGCTCAGGGCAACGGATTAACACTGCTAAAAGCTTCTACATTCCTTTATCTCATTGCTCCGCAGCATAGAAGCGCTTAATAACCAGGCTAACGGGCTTCCGCCAGAACCAGCTTCCCTCGGTTGTTGTCTCTACAAGGGCAGGATCAAATGAGAGTACTTCCAACCCTTGGTTGACAAGATGCAACGCAAGTTTGCGGGTTGGAAGAACAAGATGCTCTCAGCGGGGGGCCGCTTAATCTTGATCAAACATGTTCTAGCTGCAATACCGCAATACACCTTTGCAGTTCAGGAGCCCCCCAAAACGATTCTAAGCCAGATTCGTCAGATTATGGCTCGCTTCTTTTGGGGGGAGGCAAATGGGCGAGACAAGCGGCACTGGAGGAACTGGAGTGCACTTTGCCGACCTACCGCACACAATGGCCTAGGTCTTTAACGGCTCAAGGACGTTTGCTTTGCTTTTGGATGCAAACTATGGTGGAGGCTGCGAAGTAGCGCCACGCTCTGGACCTATTACATCCTCTCTAGAAACGTGGCGAAGCATGAACATGTGACAGTGGCACCGGTAAGAACCTCAAGCTCCCAGATCTGGAAGCGTTTAGTCGGCGTTCGAGCATTCATGGAGGATCACATGCAGACTATGGTCCACGGCGGTAGCGCATCCTTTTGGTTCGATAACTGGCCCGCTCGGTCACGGGAAACAAGCTCTCCCTTTACCTGCCATCAGTATCGCAGAGCTACGAGCAGAGGGGCAGTGGCGACTTGATCGGGTTGGGGAGGCTCTCACTAGTGAGGAGCGACGGCGAGTCCTAGCATCCACGCTTCTCCCCTTGCACAGTGTGCACCGCGTGGTCTGGTAACCCTCCACAGTAGGCGTTTTCAAAGTGGCTTCGGCGCTGGAGAGACTTCGGTCTCCTTCCAACTCCTTAATATCTCGCAAACTCATTTGGAACCAATGCATACTGCTCAAGATCTCCATATTCATGTGGCGCCTACTCAATAACCTGCTGCCTTTCCCAGACATCCTCAGGCAGTTTGGCTTCCTTTTGCCGTCCAAGTGCCCTTTCTGCCCTAGTGAGGATATGCTAACCCATTGCTTTGTCGACTGCCAAACAGCGTGCCAAGTCTGGTGTTGGTTTGAACATGCCCTCCACAAAGCACACTAAAAATACGTAAAATATACTCTTATCAAATACCCCCACACTTGCACCATTGCTTGTCCTCATGCAATAAGAAATACAAACCAACAATGATTCAATTTTTGAAAATAAACATATATGCACCATTCCACTTCATTTTCTCAAAAACAGGTAAACAACCATTATGCAATTATTCAATTAAGCTCAAGTACTCATAATATCAAGTAAAGGAGAGCCAATTATACCATCATTATAACAAATTCAAATCAATTTTTCATCCTTACTCAATCTTACAAGTAAGTAACTCATATGGTCAATAAAATGCTTCCTAAACTCATGATCATCTTCTTATTCCAATTTAAAGAGGGATTTATTCATATAGTGTAGCTAAATATTACTTAAGTTGTGAAAGTGTCTTTTGACGCGAAAATCGACATTTTTAGATGAAAATCACCGGTTACTCAACACTTCACATACTCAAATTGCTTTGCATACTCTTAATTCGAATACCGTTTTATGCGAAAGTCGACATTTGTAGATAAAGACTTTCGGTTACTAAGTACAAGAATCATTGAAGTAAAACAAATCTTATTTTCTTTTTTCTTCTTTTTTTTATTTTTTTATTTTTACTCTTTTTTTTAATAGCAAAGAAAATAATAATTTCCTCAAAAGAATAATCATGAGAAGAGTATTGCACTTATTGACCATATTTATCACTTAACTTATAAAATCAAATAAAGACAAGAAATTTCATTAAATATGCAAAAAAAATAGGCATAATTTTCTCCACTTTACAAGATATACTTTCCTACAAATGCACAAATTATAATCACATAATAGTTATTTTCAAATTAAATGAGAAAAAAAGTTTCCAAATCACATATATCTATCTCAAATGTAGAAGGAATTTGAACTACTAATGGTATGAAACTTGTTACCCCTTTGGATAAAATTAAAAAAAAAATTGAAACTTTTTGGAGCAAATTTGCAAATTTGGACAAGATTTTGAAAACAAATTTTGAATTTAAACACAAGTCCAATATTTGCAACCAACAAGTCAATCACATACAATGTATATAATCTCAATTCTTCCCCCCACACTTAACATGCACATTGTCCTCAATGTGTAAAAAGGAAAATCAAGATAAAGAAAAGTAATACTCCCCTATTGTTGCGATCGAAATGCCAAAACATGAAATTCACGAGCCATTGTCTACTTATCTCCAATGTTTCATGCGTTCCATTTGATAACCATTAGTAATATTAACCTAAAAATGGAAAATGAGAAACAAATAAAAAACAATAAAATAACTCAACACATAATTTAAACATGAAATCACACCAAAATAAAATAGCCAAAACATTGGGTTGCCTCCCAATAAGCGCTTTTGTTTATAGTCGTTGGCTCGACTTTTGCACATCATTTCTCAAGGAGGCTTTGTTAATGAATAATTCACCAATTTTGGTTGTGGTGGATCATTAAAAGGTGGCTTAATAGCAAAAGCCACATGTTCAAATGATATGAGAGATGGAAGAAGCTTACCTATCTCAAGTGAGTCATAGATATTACCTTGAACATGCACCACTTGAGTACTCATCAGAGAAACATCTACATAACTTTCTTGGGCTATAATACCTTTAGAACCTATACAATCAACACATTCCTCAAGAGGGGTGAAAAATGAGTCTTTAAGGCTCACCTCTTGAGGTTCAATGTCAGCTCCAAAGGTACTATCTTGTGAAATGGACATTTCCTAATTGAAACACAAATTGGATTCATCATTTTGATCAAAATATAATCCATTTTTACTTACAACATTCCCACCATTCATAATAGGGTCATTTTGTATATTATTAGAAGAAATAACTTCACACAATACATGTAATTGTTCTTGTATTCTACAAAAGTAAGAGGTTAATTCATCTAATCTTTCCTCAATCGTATCAAGACGATCGGAAGTCACATTAGCTAGCTTTTCTATGGCTAAATCAAATTGATTAGAAGAATTTTCTACAGCTAGCTCCCAAGATGCATTAGAATCATTAGGTAATGGTTCACTTTCTAATTCCCAAGGTAGAGGTGCATTAGCTAACTTCTCTATTGCTAATTCGCAAGATGGTTTTGATTCATAGTGGACACATTCGGATTGGTAATCATATAAACAAAAAGAAGCACTATTAGCATATTGATTATCCCAACCATAAGCACAAGAATTGTCCCATTAGGACCATATTGATCAAGATAAGGATTGCAATGCCCAAATTCATCATAATAATCCACATTTTATGCTTGTCTACATGTATGAATAGCATGATAACCTCCACACAAGTCACAAATCATTTGATTAGAATTAAAAGCATTAACATTCCTCTTTTCCTCAATCTCATGCATCATGGTGTCCATTTGCACTTTTAACATTATAACATCAAATTTAGCTTTTAAACACTTTAAACCATTTTCGAAAGACATACCTTCGGTAATTTCTTGGTTACCTCTATTGAAGGAGTTTTGCACTTGGTAACCATCCATTGCCGATCTTCCACTTCTCATGCATTGTCTTCCCATATTTTCTACTCTCCTTGGTCCCCTAAACATGTCTTTAAAATAACTCAAAAATAAGTTTAGTGAAGAAGAATAGATAACTCTAACATAAAAAAATATATAAAAATCCAAAAATACAAAAACTCACAAAGACACTAAAAACAAAAATTGAGACAATAGACACAACAAACACAAGAAAAATAATAAAAATGTCTAAATTAATAAAGTTGCTCTTAGCACCGATATTGACAAATCTTCCCCGGCAACGGCGCCAAAAACTTGACGTGCGCCGGGTATACTTATACAATAAATTCATTCACAATCAAGTTTTACATTTATAATTCCTAAATACCCCACACGCGATTTATCGCAAGTATACGAATCGTGAGCGAGTATAGGGTATTAAGGATCGATCCCGCAGGAAAGATTGCAATTATCGGTGTTTTCAAACTCTTTTATTATTTAGACTACCATAAATATGAAAGTAATGAAAATTAACACTAAAAAGCTCCTAGAGATATGGAATCCCTTACTACTCTTGCAAATGAGATTACCGGTTAAATGAATGCTATTATCTTGACTAGTTATGGTATAATTTCCTAATGTATGTGAAACCTACTTTCGTAGTGAATCAACTATACTTGTAATTAAGTCATACCTACTCTCATGGTTATGAAATTAACTACAAGTTCATTTCTTCTATGAAATTACATGAAACAAGTCACTTAAGTCACATAGGTGCACCTCTACTCTTGTGAGTGTACTCCTTAGGCTTATCACTTCTTTGAACTAGTGTTAAATTTCAATTTTCATTGCAAACTTAAACACCTTAAGATTATCATAATTAATGGCCAGTTAATCATGATTAGATAACAAAAGTGATAAATAACTTGCTCAAAATAATATCACCAAATAACCAAATAAACATCACTAACAAAATATAGAAAGTTCATCTATACTCTAGGCATAAACTTTAACTAAACATAATAAAAATACAAAGCCAACTTGTATTATAATTAAACATGAAATCCAATACAAGAGAGAAAGTAGTAGAAGAGATATCACCCTTGTCACATGAGATCGACCTCTTCATCTTTGCTCCTCCAATTTTTATCCAAATCTAACTACAAATACAAAATGGATAAACTACTCTACCTATACTATACTAATGAACTAAGGAAACTCTAGTGACAACTACATTTCTGGTGAGTTTCTCTAGCCTTCTCCCAAGTTATTTTGAATCTTGCAAGTCCATGGCTATATATAGGTGAATGCAATCAGGAAATGAGGCTTGAAACATCTTTTTTGCAGCTGCTAATTGGTTGTCATACGTTCATCCATAGCTGTGAATTATTGAAGGAGAAAACAGGTTGTACCAGTGGAGAGCAGCTATTTCTGACCAGAA
Source organism: Coffea eugenioides (assembly GCF_003713205.1). Lineage (NCBI taxonomy): Eukaryota > Viridiplantae > Streptophyta > Magnoliopsida > Gentianales > Rubiaceae > Coffea > Coffea eugenioides. Next base: position 43,017,312 of record NC_040036.1, on the reverse strand, counting down.
TCTGACTACTTCAACTGCTATTTTCTCTATGATGACGGCTGAATTGGCTCTTGTACAAAACATAGAAGTTGTAGTCCATTTAAATAGCTGTCCAATGCCTCAAGAATCATCTAATTTGGAGCTCTCTGAACCGAGATATGACTAAAATACCAAAGACTGGTCAATTCCACGTTTTCAGCTCTCAGCAGCAGACTTTTACTTCTGTATTTCGACATTTTGACCCGGAAAACAGCCGAATTGGACTTTGATGTCTTCATACCAAATGTAGATCTGTCTCTTAGCTTCAAAATGGTATAAAGATCATTTCAATTCAATGTATGTAGCCCAAGATATAGTCAAAATACCAACAGATGCCAAAGCTGACTTTTATTTGATTCTTTTGTTCTCAAATTGCATTTCTCAGCTGAATTGAATTTCGGTATTTCAACTTTTGGACTATGAAAACGGCTGAATTGGGCTTTGATGTCTTCATACCAAATGTAGATACGTCTCTTAGTTTCAAAATGGTATAAAGATCACCTCAATCCAATCTGTGTAGCTCAGATATAGTTAAAATACCAAAACGTGTCAGAGTTGTCAAAGCTGACTTTTCTTGATTCAAATTGCATTTCTCCTTTTACACTTCATATTTTATTTTCACCACTTTAATCCATCATTAATCATCCAAATATCTTCTCAATGCACTTCATTTGATGATTGAATCATTAAACCTACAAAATATGAAATTTTTACCATAAAAATCAATAGAAATGCAATTTTCACACTTTAACCACAAAATGCATATTTTCACTAGAATCTTAGTTAATTATTTATAAAACTAAATAAAACACACCAAAACTAATTAATAAAGTACACTAAAAATACGTAAAATATACTCTTATCAATTGCCAAAGCGCGGCAGGCGCGGATGGATACACGGGACTATTCTTCACTCATTGCTGGGAGATCATCGGGGAAGATATTTATCAAGTGGCCAAGGAATTTATGTGTGGCGTTCCCATACCGAGGAGCATATCAAGCACCCTCATTGTGCTTCTCCCGAAAGTTGATGCTTCTCGAACCTTCTCTGACTTTCGCCCCATCAGCTTATGTACATTCGTCAATAAAGTATTCACCAAAATACTAAGCAATCGGCTCAAATCTGTCATGCCTTTGCTTATCTCCCCGGAGCAATCAGCGTTTGCCCAGAGCAAGGAGATCTCTGATAACGTTCTGATCGCCCAAGATATGGTCGCGGGTCTCGACAGACGAACTCGGGGCCATAACATAATCTTCAAACTAGACAAGATAAAGGCGTTTGACCATGTATCATGGGAATTTCTATCCCGCCTCCTCCTCCGTTTGGGTTTTCCCTCTCATTTTGTGGCGTTGGTGCTCAATAACCTCTGCTCCGCTTGGTTCTCCGTACTCATTAATGGGAAGCCGCATGGTTTCTTCCAGGCAGGCCGTGGCATAAAGCAAGGGGACTCCTTATCGCCTTTTCTTTTCATTTTGGTATCCGAAGCGCTCAGCCGCGGCCTTGGCTCCCTACTGGCAGAGGGGAAACTCAAGGCCTATGCACAACCGCAAAGCACGGTGCCGATCTCCCACCTAGCCTTTGCGGATGACATCGTCATTTTCACCACAGCGGACCGCCGGACAGTGCGCCACCTTATCGATTTCTTAGAGGTCTACCAACGGGGCTCAGGGCAACGGATTAACACTGTTAAAAGCTTCTACATTCCTTTATCTCATTGCTCCGCAGCATAGAAGCGCTTAATAACCAGACTAACGGGCTTCCGCCAGAACCAGCTTCCCTCGGTTGTTGTCTCTACAAGGGCAGGACCAAACGAGAGTACTTCCAACCCTTGGTTGACAAGGATGCAACGCAAGTTTGTGGGTTGGAAGAACAAGATGCTCTCAGCGGGGGGCCGCTTAATCTTGATCAAACATGTTCTAGCTGCAATACCGCAATACACCTTTACAGTTCAGGAGCTCTCCAAAACGATTCTAAGCCAGATTCGTCAGATTATGGCTCGTTTTTTTTGGGGGGAGGCAGATGGGCGAGACAAGCGGCACTGGAGGAACTGGAGTGCACTTTGCCAACCCACCGCACACAATGGCCTAGGTCTTTAACAGCTCGAGGACGTTTGCTTTGCTTTTGGGTGCAAACTATGGTGGAGGCTGCGAAGTGGCGCCATGCTCTGGACCCGTTACATCCTCTCTAGAAACGTGGCGAAGCATGAACATGTGACAGTGGCACCGATAAGAACCTCAAGCTCACGGATCTGGAAGCGTTTAGTCGGCGTTCGAGCATTCATGAAGGATCACATGCAGACTATGGTCCACGGCGGTAACGCATCCTTTTGGTTCGATAACTGGCCCGCTCGGTCACGGGAAACAAGCTCTCCATTTACCTGCCATCAGTATCGCGGAGCTACGAGCAAAGAGGCAGTGGCGACTTGATCGGGTTGGGGTGGCTCTCACCAGTGAGGAGCGGCGGCGAGTCCTAGCGTCCACGCTTCTCCCCTCGCACAGGGCGGACCGCGTGGTCTGGCAACTCTCCACAGTAAGCGTTTTCAAAGTGGCTTCGGCGCTGGAGAGACTTCAGTCTCCTTCCAACCCCTTAATATCTTGCAAACTCATTTGGAACCAACGCATACCGCTCAAGATCTCCATATTCATGTGGCGCCTACTCAATAACCTGCTGCCTTTCCCAGACATCCTCAGACAGTTTGGCTTCCATTTGCCGTCCAAGTGCCCTTTCTGCCCTAGTGAGGATATGCTAACCCATTGCTTTGTCGACTGCCAAACAGCGTGCCAAGTCTGGTGTTGGTTTGAACATGCCCTCCATTTAAATGCTGGTGCAGCGGACTCCCTTTTTCTCAAGCTGCAGGGCTGGTGGATGCACTCCTCTGGCAAGACACTTTTTGCCACCTTCGCCCACCTCTTGCTGGTGTTCATTTGCTGGGAACTATGGAAAGCTCGGACCAAGGCGGTGTTTGAAAACATGGTGTCTTCGCCAGAGCAGGCCTGCCGTCGGATAGTAACATTAGTGAATCTGATTGGCGAGGCTCACCCGTGGCCTTATTCGGCTCCTCATGATCCTATCTTCTGCCGCCTAGGAGTGAAAGTGGTGGCAACTCAGCTGCAGCGTTGCACATGCGTTTCCCTCTCTTGGTCTTTTCCCCCTTATCCTTATGCGAAACTGAACGTGGATGGCTCCTCTTTCGGCAATCCGGGCTTCGCAGGGGGAGGAGGGATTTTACGTGATCACATTGGCAGAGTCTTACGGGCTTTCTCCACCTTCTACGGACCACGTACCAACATGGAATCAGAGGCTATGGCCCTGCTGGAGGGACTTCGCCTGTCTATGTCCCTAGGGCTGCCAAAACTTATTGTGCACATGGACTCAAAACAAGTGCTCCAGATGGTGCAATAGGCCTCAGCAGTGCCTTGGAAGATAGACGTCGTTATTAGGTAGATTCGACAGGTGCTATCCACGGCTGAATTCATCCTGGAGCATTGCTACAGAGAGCTCAACTCGGCGGCGGACATCCTGGCGAAAGAAGCAGCCTCGAGCCGCAAATCAGCCATTTATGACGCAGCTAACTTATCCCCCCGGGTGAAAGGCATCTCGGTTCTAGATACTCAGTCCTTTCCGTATTTTCGTCGAATGCATGCAAGGGAGTAGTACTCCTGGTTTTATTTTTTCCTTTTAGCTGTGTACCCCCTTAACACGATCTATCAATAAAGCTATTTCTTTAAAAAAAATAATGTTATAGGTCCCACTTTCTCTTTGCAACATAGATTCAGGAGTCAGAAGCATACTAGAGCATGCCTACTTGTATGGAGATTAAAGCACAAAAGATAATATATTGGCCCCACATGTAGCTTCAAATATTCAAACGATTTTAAACTTACACATTTTCCCACCAATAAGTGCAGGTTAGAAATGGAAAGCAAACACAATTCTCACTCTTTGACCACTGTTGATAAAAAACACAATTCCCCAAAAGTGACAAACTTATTGGGACGGAGGGAGTATTTAATTGTTTTACCAAAAATCCAAATAAAACTATAAACCTAGAAAAAGTTATTAAACCTTCAAATTTCATTCTAAAATTCACCAATAATTTGTCCAAAAATCACATTAAAGCATATCAAAGAAAATTAACATTTTAAAGGGACAAAATTGATTAGTTTTCCAATTTTCTGGGCCATAGTAGCATTAAACAAAAATTAAGGGGTTAAAGTGAAATTTTTGGAAGTTTTTCATGCATGCTTCGACTAGCTTTCGTTGCTTCTGCTGTAGACACCAAATTGCTTAGTTTAACTTTATTTATTATTATTATTATTATTATTTTATTATTATTTTATTGATAATTATTCTCTATTTTTGCTCATGAGTCTCTTAATTTTTATTTTTAGATATTTTAGCATTAAAATTTGTCAAAAAAGAAAATTGTTCACAAAAATATGCTTTATTTCTTTTAGATTCAATTTATGAAAGTTATTGTTGGTTTACCTAAATTAAGTGAAAATTAGGAAAAAACCATCAATCAAAATCAACAAATTTTTTAGCATTTCATTTGATTTGATTAATCTTGTTTTATTTTATTTTATTTTTTGATGTTAAAATTACTTCATTATTTTTAAAAAAAAAAGCAAGCTCACGCACCGTGAGCTGCACATGATCCAAGCTCTTTCTCCGTATCACATTTCAAGCAGAAGCATGCACGGAAGTACAGAATGAATGCATCGCTCGGATCCATCCCATTTTCCATCCTTTTTCCCATTGATTTTCCTTCACCATTGGATCATGCTAACTTCATTCCACCTGGCTTTCATCTACAAACCAAGAAGAATCTAGAAATTGAAACCAATCTGATGGCTGAGAGAGAGGCGGTGAGCTGAGGTTGTTTGTGACCATCGAGATGAGGTTTAAGGGTTTCAATCTAATATAAAAAGAAAACTAGGGGTTTAGAGCTGGAGAAGGGTGAGGGGGTGACGACTGAAAAAATTTGGAGGAGAAAAAAGGGTGTGACGGCTGAGGTTAGACAGAGAGGAAGAAAACAAACGTTGAGAGAAAAGTGAGCGAGAGAGGGTGAGTGAAGACGGGAGAGTGAACTATTCTGCCAAGGAAACCGAAGGAGGAGAACTCAGGAGCAGGAAAGATAGGATTCTGGGTTGAACGAAGGTCATTTTTTCGATCATCTCAGCCCTTATTTGGATCTTGAAAGGGATAAAGGTAATATCTTTACCTGTTCTTAGTCGCTTGACTTATGAAGTACCGAAGCTTTCTCTTTTATACGTATTTTCTGTGTGAATTTGTTTAGGGGGGAAGGGTAGAGGATCTGATGAGTTGGATTGGGGTTTTGAGGTAGAAACTTAGATTATCTTTGAGGTTGTATTTAGACCATTTTGTTTAAGATTCACGGTTACAAAAGAAAGCTCACAGTTTCAGCGCTTCGTCCATTGATGCTATGGATGTTGCTTGTTTGTTTTAGTTTCTTAGTTGGGATAAATATAAGATGCACATATTTCGTTTGTTTGGATTTGATTTTGCAACATGTTAATGCTTAATAATGAAACTCAGAGGTGAGAAATGAAGACACAAGTTGCGAATGAAATTTACAGATTTGGCATGCTTCTGTGTTTTGACATTTTTATGTGTTTAAATACAAGATTTTTATATGGAAAATTGGAAAAACAATGTTTGTTGATACATGGCTTGGATTCAGAGTGTGTTTGTTTGGAGTTTAAGGGCGCAAAAGCCGCTGCAACAAGCATGAAACTCTCGGCTTGTTGCAGTAGTACATGCGAACAGATTGTGTCTCATCTGGTTTGCTGAAATTGTGGCTAGGATAACATGTTTCCTTTGGTCTGTTATTTGATTGGAATGCCATGCACAATATATATATAAAAGCTGCTTCTTAGAGAGGTCATTAGCTTTGAAATTAAGGGAACATGAGTCATGTATTTTGCGTTTCTCAAGTCTTGATGAAGTTCAGGTTGTCTTACTCAAACACGGGCAGACCCTCCCTTTTCTTTTTAGGTTGCTGAGTTCTTGGATTGCTTGAACTTATGTGATTTGTTTGTTGTTCGATTGGTGTTCCATGTACAAGTCTAGTGCAGGATTTGGCCTCTCTGTCTTTGCTACATTTCATATCAGTTGCACCATTGACTTTGCTAGGAATAGGCAATTGTAGTTTGGATGATGTTAGCAATGTGGGCTTGAGATTATAGCATTTGGGTTTGGTTAAGTGAATCAGTAGGCTTTGTTTGATGTTATTTCGCATAGATATCTCAATTGGATGATGAAATTGCAAAAGAAAAAAGTTGCGGATGATCGAGTAACAAGTTGTCTAGCCATTTTTGCATGAAAGTTTCTTAAGAACTTGCATAATTTCCTTCTACGTTTTCGTTTGTTGGATGTGGAAGTTATTTGGTTCGCTGTTAGCTCAAAGTTTATATGCTTAGATGAAATGGTTTTGATCAATGTTGTCTGGAACACGAGCTTGGAAACAAAATGCAGCATGCTTCATTTTGTTGTTGCAGAAGCTGGTTTCGTAGTTGTTACTTGCATGAAATGCTTCCATGAATTGCATTTTTAAGAGGTGTTTAGCCATGCTTAGTTGGAATTAGCTCAAAAGGGTTGTGTGAAATTTCTTGCCGAAAGTTTGTTTGGTTGCAGAAAGCCTTCATCAGTAATGGTTTCTTGTTGCAGAGAGTGTTTTCATAGCTTTGCATGCATTTTGCATGAAAAATGTTTCAAGAAATTATATTTTAACCCCTTAATTGATGTCTAACACTATTATGGCCTATAAAATTGGAAAAACTAATCGATTTGGTCCCTCTAACATGTTACTTCTTTCTTTAACATGACTTAATGTAGACTTTGGATTGATTTTAGTGAATTTGTGTGATGTTTTAAAGGTTTAATATTTGTTAATAGGTTTATGATTTTCGATTTGATTTTTTAGTAGAATTTTGGATAATTTGTTGTTTAAATATAATGAATAGGTTTCAACTCCTCTTTTGTAAAGTTTAGCATTTGATTTTGGTAGATTCCATTTTGAGTCACTAATTTTAGTACCTCATCTTAGAACTTCTTAATTATTTCAATTAGGTTCTTTTCCGCTCTAATTTCTTGCATATAGATGATTTCTTTTATAAAATACTTTAAGTGATTCCATTTTGTGTTTAATTTTCATTTCATGTTTAATTTTCATTTTTGTGTTTAATTTTCGTTTCATGTAATTAATTGTTAATTACAATGATACCTTGACCCCTTTTTATTATTTTGGAGGATAAATAAGTAACTCGTTCTATTAGAACATCAACTCAAGGGAGGTACAATCTATCCTTTATTTCTAATTTATTTGACCCTATGTGCCCCTATGTGACTTTATGTGTTTAATTGCATGCCTTTTGAATGTTTTATTTTATTTATTTATTTACTTTATTGGCTGCAATTTTGTATATTTATTTAAGTTTAATTTGTAATTATTTGGCAAGGCAATTAAATGCCACAATTGTAATAGTTAGGTATTTCTTTTAATTATTTATTTTATCTCCCCTATAGATTGTAGTAGGGCCCCCCTAATGTAATAGTTAGGGTTTGTTTGCTTTATTTGCTTGGTATGTCTTGCATGCTTACGTGCTATGTGTTACCGTTTTCTTAGGACCTTGCATTTAGATATCATAATTATGTGTTATGTGTTTATGTGATATAATGTGGTTACATGCTTTTATTAAGTTTTTACATGATTAATTTAGTTATAATTAATGTGACGTGTTATCACACTAGTCCAACGCTAGTTGTGATCTATTTCTCGATACCACACTAGTCCAACGCTAGTTGTGGTTCCCTTGTTCGATTTCTCGCTAGTCCAACGCTAGTGAAAAAGTAGAAATAAGGGCTAATCCAACGCTAGACCCTTAGAAGCCCTTCGAGCGTTAGATCATGATTGTGTGATAAAAACACTTCATCTCATGCATATCCTAGGGTCTTTTATCATTTTTTGCATGTTCCCCTTTATACTTATATTCCTCATCCCATACTCCCCCTTACATATATGTATTTTTCCATATTCCTCTTATATATCTCCTCTCCCACATTCCCTCTTACATCCATATCCCCTATTTTTATATTTTTCTTTATATAATTATATGTATAAGACATAACATTAGACTTGCATTTCATATAGGAAAAAATAGAGATAGGTTAGTGCATTTGCTTGATTAAATTAGAAAATAATCCCTTAAATATGGGATATGGATGAGTTTGGCCCTCTAGCCTTAGCACGCTCGTATTCCCTCTATTAAAAGGGAAAATTGAGTCACGGACATTAGTCCCCCATACCCGACATGATGCATTCCTTTAAGTCATGTATATTTGTATAATTATTTCATTCCTTTTCTTTCATTAGAGTCTCATATTTTTGCATTATTCGTGACCTCTTCAAAGAGTCCCTATTGGGCATCACAATTAATGTGATTGGTACCAATTAAGTTTTGAAGAGATATTTGGATCCCCCGATACCCTCTTAGGTCTAGGGTTTGCATTCATATAGTACATCCAAATGTGATAAATCTTTAGGTTAAAATAAGAAAATTTTTGACTAAATCACGCAACTAGCCTTGCTAGGTCGAAAGGGTGCCTCGGATTTTTTATCCTTGCCTTCCCTTTCTTCAAATGTGACTTCCGAACCTTTTTCTTTCATTTTCGTAGACTTAGGAGTTGTTTAAAAAGGGTTTTTTCATAATTTTATCTAACAAATTCATTTTTAGGTGACTTGGTACACCTTAACTCAATACCAAGTGGCAACTCCGATTTTTTATTCAAAAACCCTTTTTAAACTATCTTTTTTTTTGGGTTAATTCCACTTTGTCCCCCCAAACTTTGGACGATTACCCACTTAAGTCCCTAAACTTCAAAATGGGTGTAAGGCCCAAAGACAACCTAAGAGGGGGGGTGAATTAGGTTGATTAAAATCTTAATCAAATTTATGCAATTTTTTTGCTTAATAAAAATTTACCTTCTTTTCTAGTAATAATCAATCAAGTAGATTAGAAGAAGAGAGCAATATTGATTCGAAAAACAAGTATAGATAAGCAATGAGAATTTTATTAAACAAAAAGAATAAGATAGAATATCAAACCGATTGTCTACCAAGCTTTCCTCAAACTTGAAGACCAATCACTAGGTTGAGCAACTTCTCTTTGAAGAAAGATGATCAACTAGATGTACAATGGAGGGAGCACTTCCTCCTTGCCCTAAGCCTCACTTAGTCAAGCTAAGAAGTTTTACAATCACTCAGATAACCCTCAACAAAGCTACACTAATGAAACTTTCAACCACAAGAGAAAAGCTCACAAGAAATTCACACCACTTGGAGAACAAATCTAGCTTTGGAGACTATTTTCTAGCTAAAATAACTCTTGAGATCTTGTAAACAAAGTGTGCAAAAGTCCTCTTCTGAATCAGAATCGTTTGTATTTAAAGGGAGCCAAAATGAGCTTCATTAATACTTCCAACGGATAGAAGGCAGATGAAGAGTCAGCTAGCCGTTGGATCTGTCGGACGTCCGACGTCTTAGTCATCGTCCGATCCCATCGTCCGAAACTCAGTCAAGTTGTTGTTCGGACGTCCGATGGTATTTTATCGTCCGAGCTTCTGTGTCCGAACGTCGTCCAGAGAGTTATCAAATCTTCGTGGAATTTTTAGGACGTCCGATGAGATTGATGTGCGTCCGAAGCATGCGTCCGATCCTTCAGGACGTCCGATGCTTCCTTACGAGCGTCCGACAGAGTCTTGGCAGAGAGTCATCAACATCTTGTGGAATTTTTAGGACGTCCGACACGTTCGATGTGCGTCCGAGGAGTACGTCCGATCCATCCGGACGTCCGATGCTTCCTCACGAGCGTCCGACAGAATCTTCTTCTTAATGATCTTCATCCTTTCGGACGTCCGACCAATTCCTTAGGACGTCCGACATGAGTGTCCTGTTTTTGCTTCTTCTTTTGGTTGATTTTCATTTCTTGACATATTCGTACCTGATTCTTTGATAGGCAAAAAACACTTATATTTGAAGAGAGTTAAACAAACATTTCAAAGACCTTTGTGATCATCAAAACCAAGAATAACATTCTCCCCCTTTTTGATGATGACAAAACAAAGGTTTGAAATGAGATTTGATGATTGCAATAAAAACTCCCCCTTTCTCAATAGACAAGAACTCCCCCTTACTTAGTGAATCATAAAAAATTTTTGAAAAACTCCCCCTCACTTGGCTGCCCAACCGAATTAAACAATTATCCAAAATATGACAATTAAGCAGCCAACATCCAACATTTTACCAATTCAATCCATCAGCCAATCCAAATTTGATCAAATCATCAATCATCAATCAATCCAGTCCTCTCCCCCTTTTTTTCATCACAAAAGGGCAATCAATCACATCCATCTCATCCACAAACATCATTCAAAAATACTTAAACATTCACACAATCATCCACAAAATTCATTACATCCACACAATCATCATTCAAAATACTTAAACATCTATCAAACAGTACCAAAAGAAACATAAACATAATCATAACCAAATGTTGAATTCATCTACATATCCATTGTTGAACACCACAAACATATGAAATAAACAAAATGCAAATGTCCTAAATGGTGAACTATGTGGATCCAGGTGTTCTTCGCGAGAGCTGATATTGGGAGAGGTCCTCCTCTTCAGTTTCTTCATCATCTGCAGCAGCCTCTTCAACTGGTGCCTTGCCTTTATCTGTTGTGGAAGGGCCATGAGGAGTCACAGGAGTTGATGAACCAGGGTCTGGAATTGATGAGCTTGGATCAGTGGGGTGTGGTTCTTTGTCATGGGAAACTTCCTCAACCACAGGTGGGGGAAAAAGAAGGTTCTTTTTGTCTAGGAAGGCTGTTTGTTGCTCAGAGGACATGGTGAGCATTAGACCATGTTCTAGAAGAAGAACATGCTGTTTGAGTTCACGAAGAAACTCAATCACTTCATCATTGGAGGAGGAAGCTGTGATTCTTTTGGACAAGATTGAAATCTAGCACACAAGCAAACAGCAAACACAATATCAGGTATACTTGCGGTTAAATAGAGTAAGCTTCCGATCATACCTCTATAGTGCTTTTCATCCACATGATTACCTTCTTCATCTTTGTCAAGTTTTGTAGAAGTGCACATTGGAGTTCCAACTTGCTTTGAGTCTTCCATGCCAAACTTTTTCAGCAATTCCTTGGTATATTTTGCTTGATTTATAAAAATTCCCTCAAGGGCTTGATGTATTTGAAGTCCAAGGAAGAAATTTAATTCTCCCATCATACTCATTTCAAATTCACTTTACATAGTGGTGGAAAAATCCTTGCATAGATACTCATTAGTAGCACCAAAAATAATATCATCAACATATATTTGCACAATAAGAAGGTCATTTAACACTTGCTTAGTAAACAGTGTGGTGTCCACAAAACCTCTTTTGAAACCATTTTCAATCAAGAACCACTTAATCTTTCATACCAAGCTCTTGGAGCCTGTTTTAAACCATATAATGCTTTAGATAGTTTAAACACATGACTTGGAAATTTTGTATTTTCAAAACCGGGAGGTTGATCCACATATACTTCTTGATCAATAAAACCATTTAAAAAGGCACTTTTAACATCCATTTGAAACAATTTGAAACCTTTGAAACAAGCAAAAGCAAGAAGCATTCTAATAGATTCTAATCTTGCTACGGGAGCAAATGTTTCATCAAAATCAATTCCTTATTCTTGTGCATATCCTTTAGCAACTAATCTGGCTTTATTCCTTATAACAACACCTTTATCATCCAATTTATTTCTAAATATCCACTTTGTGCCAATGATAGGTTGATTTTGAGGTCTATCAACAAGTGTCCAAACCTTATTTCTCTCAAATTGGTTAAGTTCCTCTTGCATAGCCAAAACCAGTTATCATCCTTTAAAGCATCATTGATATTTTTGGGTTCAAAAAGAGAAACTAAAGCAAAATTGTCTATCAATATTCTAGATGAAGAACGAGTCTTTACCTTTTCGGATGGATCACCAATTATAAGCTCTCTTGGATGATTTTGGCTGAATTTCCAAGCATTGGGAAGGTCTTTGACTGAATCATCATTCTCATCTTCATCACCCTTTTCTTGATCATTATGAGCTTCATCCATCATTTCCATTGCTGCTGGTTTAGATATTCCTTCATCACCAATTTTCAGCTTTTCCATTCCCTCACGAACACCTACATCATCATCCTCACACGAACTTTTGGAATTATCATCATTAGTTTCATCAAATGTTATGTGAATGGCTTCTTCTATCACAAGAGTCCTTCTATTAAAGACTCTATATCCTCTTTTGTTCTCACAATAACCCAAAAATATTCCTTCATCAGATTTTTTCTCAAACTTACCAAGATGTTCCTTTAAATTTAAAATAAAACATTTACAACCAAAGACTTTCAAATATCCAACCGTAGGTTTTTTTATCAAAAATCAGTTCATAAGAAGTCTTATTCAAGATGGGTATCAAAAGGATTCTGTTCATCACATAACATGCAGTGTTTACTGCTTCAGCCCAAAGGTATTTTGGCAAACTACATTCACTCAACATAGTTCTAGCAGCCTCTTGTAGTGTCCTATTTTTCCTTTCTACAACACCATTTTGTTGTGGAGTTCTAGCAATTGAAAACTCATGTGTTATGCCATTATAATCACAGAAATCTGGAAAATCACAATACTTGAATTCCGTTCCATTATCACTTCTAATCCTAACAATTTTTAAGCCAAGCAGATTTTACACTTTAGCAAACAATGAAGTGAAATTCTTGAAGGCATCATCCTTATGAGCAAGAAATATCACCCAAGTATATCTAGAATAATCATCCACAATCACAAAGCAGTATTTCTTACCTCCCAAAACTAGTGCGATGAGTAGGACCAATACAGTCAAGATGCAAAGAGTGCTTAAAGGTTTAGAAGTGAACAACTTCTTTGGTTTAAACGAAACTTTGTTTGCTTTCCAAATTACATGCATCACAAATTTTATCCTTTTCAAAACAGATTTTTGGCAAGGCCTCTAACCAGCTCTTTTCGAAATTTCCTTTAGTAAATCCAGCTTTAAAATACAAAGTCTCCGTATGCGCAAACCAAGG
>NC_040036.1:42959402-43003122 GCF_003713205.1 Coffea eugenioides | reverse complement strand
TGAATCTCTGATTAACTCTCTAACTTCTTACGAACTGAAACTTAAATCTAAGATGCAGGATGAAGAAGACACCAAGGTAAGAAAGAGTATTGCTCTGAAAGCTTCACAAGACGAAAATGAAATATCCTCACAGGATGGAAATGATTTGGAAGGTGATGACAGTGATATTGCACTCATCACACGAGACTTCAAAAGAATACTCAACAAGAGAAGATTCAGGAAAGGTGGATCCAGCAATTCCTTCCCAAATCAGTCTAATGACTTCAGAAACAAATGGAAACTGGAGTTCAACAAGAAACAGACTGATAAGTGTTTCGAATGTGGCCAACCAGGATATTATGCAATTGAGTGTCCAATGAAGAAAAAGAAGGAGAACAAGGTTGAACGAAAACCAAAGTTCAACAATTTCCAGATCACCTGAATGATTGCAACTCAGAAGGTGAAGTTGAGGAAGAAAAGGAATCTGCTCAAGTGGCTTTCATGGCTATTGGTGATGATGAGGTAACTACTTGTAGTTCCCAAACTGATAGTGATAATGAATCTGATAATGATGTTAATTCATTTTTGGAAAAGATGCACAACAATTTGAAAGAATCTTATATCAGAAACAAAGAACTAAAACAGAAAATTAATTTTTTGATTCAAGACAATGCAAACCTTTTTCGACAAAACAAACATTTGAAAAATGAAAATGATAACCTGAAAAAGATTGAATTTGATTTACATACTGAACTTGACAAAAGGACAAACCTCTGTGACATTCTCAAAAAGGAACAAAACTGCTTGAAAAGAATAATGAATGATCTTGATCAGTTACTCCAACATCAGAAACAAAGCCTCTTTCAAAGAAGTAGCACAAGATCTCACTTTGATATTCATCAGAATAGGTTAAATTATCGAGCAAATGAGTTCACTGTCTATAGGAGAAGGCAAGTCAGATTTATAAAACCTGTTCACTCAAGTGATTTATCAACTATGTGCAGTTTCTGCTGTCAATTTGGTCACATGAATAGCAATTGTTATGTCAAGAAAAACATGAAAAATGGCATGAGATGCATGTGGATGGTTAGACATAATGCTGACTCTCAAGGACCCAACATGTAAAGGGTACCAAGTATTATCTTGTGGGTTTGTGTGTAGGTGAACCTGGATAACATTGCTAAAGAATCAAAATGGTTCATTGATAGTGGATGTTCAAGACATATGACTGGTGATGCATCTCAATTCATTAAACTCAAGCCAAAACCAAGTGGAAAGGTAACGTTTGGAGATGATAACAAAGCCAAAACTGTTGGTATTGGTGATGTTGGTAAGAATGGTCAAACCTTTATCCACAATGTCCTTCTTGTTGACAATGTGAGCTACAATTTATTAAGTGTTAGTCAATTGTGTGATAGGAATCTGTTTGTATTGTTCAAGAAGCTTGAATGTCTCATATTTGACTCAAAATTCAACATTGTTTTCAAAGGAAAAAGAGTTAATGATATCTATGTAGTTGTTCCTGAAAAAATTGATTCCTCCTATTTCAAATGTCTCAAAGTAGCAAATGAGGACCCATGGTTGTGGCATAGAAGGCTGTGTCATTTCAATATGGATTTGCTAAAAGAAATTTCTAAAAAGGATCTTGTTAGAGGTCTCCCAAAAATCAGATTTGAAAAGGATCGGATATGTGATGCTTGCCAATTTGAAAAACAAGTCAAGGTATCTTTTAAACCTAAGAAATGTGTTTCCACTTCAAAGCCACTAGAACTTTTACACCTTGATCTGTTTGGTCCTACATAAACTACAAGCCTTGGTGGTAAAAGGTTTTATTTTGTTGTTGTTGATGATTATTCCAGATATACATGGGTGATATTTCTTGCACATAAAGATGATGCTTTCAAGAATTTCGTATCACTGTTTGCTAAAGTTCAGAATTTGATTGGCTTGAAAATTATCAAAATTAGAAGTGATAATGGCACTGAATTTCGTTTTTGTGACTTTCCAGATTTTTGTGATAACAATGGCATTACACATGAATTCTCTATTGCTAGAGTCCCCCAACAAAATGGAGTTGTCGAAAGAAAAAATAGAACTCTCCAAGAGGCTGCTAGAACCATGCTTAGTGAGTGCAATTTACCAAAGTATTTTTGGGCTGAAGCCATAAACACAGCTTGTTATACCATGAATAGAGTTCTCTTAAGACCAATTTTGAACAAAACTTCCTATGAGCTCATGTTTGACAAAAAGCCTGTTGTTGGTTACTTTAAAGTTTTTGGTTGTAAATGTTTAATTTTGAACATCAAGGAACATCTTGGAAAGTTTGACAAGAAATCTGATGAAGGAATTTTCTTGGGATATTGTGAAAACAAAAGAGGCTTCAGAGTCTATAATCGTAGAACACTGGTTATAGAGGAGGCGATACACATTACTTTTGATGAATCTAATAGTGACATTTCCATGAGTTGTGGTGAAAATGATGATACAGGTGTACAAGAAGAATTAAAGAAGTTAGCAATCAATGATCATGGCTCTGCTTCACCAGAAATTGATTTAAAGAATGCTGATACTCAAGATAGTCCAGCTGGAGAAGTAAATGACAGAGATACCACTACTCCTAATGATCTTCCAAAAACTTGGAAATTTGTCCAGAACCATCCAGGGAGCTTATAATTGGTGATTCATTCTGAAAAGGTCAGAAACTTCGTTCCTCTAGCACCTAGTTAGATATCTTGCTTAGTTATCACACTTTGAGCCTAATAAATGTTGTTGATGATTGAATGTGAGCACTGTAGATAATCTTGCTTTAGTATCACACTTTGAGCCTAAAAATGTTGTTGATGCATTGAATGATGAGCACTGGATTTTAGCTATGGAAGAAGAGTTAAACCAATTTGAAAGAAACAAGGTTTGGACCCTGGTTGCTAGACCACAAGACCATCCCATCATTGGCACAAAGTGGGTTTTTAGAAACAAAATGAATGATAAAAGGAAGGTTGTTAGAAATAAGGCCAGGTTGGTGGCTAAGGGATACACTCAAGAAGAGGGAATAGACTTTGATAAGTCCTTTGCGCTTGTAGCTAGGCTGGAGTCCATTAGAATGTTTCTAGCATTTGCATGTTTCAAGAATTTTAAATTATTTCAAATGGATGTTAAAAGTGTCTTCTTAAATGGTTTTATAGATCAAAAAGTCTATGTTGACCAACCTCCTGATTTTGAAAATGAATCTTATCCAGATCATGTTTTTAAACTCTCAAAAGCTTTATACGGATTAAAACAAGCTCCTAGAGCATGGTATGAACGTTTGAGTGGATTTTTGATTGAAAATGGTTTTAAAAGGGGCATTGTAGATACTACACTTTTCACAAAACAAAGCTCACAAGATCTTTTAATTGTGCAAATATATGTAGATGATATCATATTTGGTGCTACTAATGAGAGCTTGTGCAAGGAATTTTCCAACATCATGCAAAGAGAATTTGAAATAAGCATGATGGGAGAATTAAACTTCTTTCTTGGACTCCAAGTGGTTCAAACCCAAGATGGAAAATTTATAAATCAAACAAAATACACCAAGGAACTGCTGAAAAGATTCGGATTGGAGAACTCAAAGCCTGTTGGAACACCTATGTGCACATCTACCAAACTTGACAAAGATGAAGAAGGTACAAAAGTTGAGGAAAAGAAGTATAGAGGTATGATTGGAAGTTTACTTTATTTAACTGCCAGTAGGCCTGATATCATGTTTGTTGTATGCTTATGTGCTCAATTTCAATCCTGTCCAAAGGAATCACACTTGAATGCAGCAAAAAGAATTCTTAGATATCTTAAAGGAACCTTAAACTTTGACTTGTGGTATCCAAAATGCCATGAACTTCCTTTATGTGGATTCTCTGATACTGACTTCGCTGGTTGTAAAATAGATAGAAAAAGTACTACTAGTATATGCAACTTTCTTGAAAATTGCTTAGTATCTTGGTTTAGTAAAAAACAAAATGCTATCTCATTGTCCACTACTGAAGCTGAATATGTTGCTGCTAGTGCTTGTTGTGCTCAATTGTTATGGATGAAAAATACATTGAATGATTTTGGTTTAGTATATGAATTTGTACCTATGTACTGTGACAACACTAGTGCAATTAATCTGACAAAAAATCTCATTCAACACTCTAGGACTAAGCACATAGATATAAAGCATCATTTCATTCGAGATCTTGTCTCCAAGGGGGTAATCTGTGTTCAGTTTGTTTGTTCTAAAGATCAAATCGCTGATATCCTCACAAAAGCTCTTCCACTGGATCAATTTGTGTTCTTGAGAACAAAATTGGGCGTTTCAGAAAAAATATTCTAAGTTTCATTTCTGGTTAATCTTTATCGGACGTCCGATGAATTAGAACGAATGTCCGACAGTGTTCTTTATCCTGTTTCAGAAAAGCACTGGTTCGGACGGTTGTGTCGGACGCTTCTGTGAGAACCCGTAATTTTCATTTTCTAGGTTTTAGAATTTTTCATGGCTTGTTTTCTGCATTTTCGTGATTAGAAAATTTTCTATATAATTTTAAGGAGCAGATATAATTTTTAGATGATTTTTCTAGTATCCAATAGATTTTGAGAAATTAAGAGCGTATACCGGACGTGGGACCCACTAGTGCGAAAAGTTCGGAAAAACTCGACCAACTAGGTTAAGTTTTAGATACTGGAGTTAATTTATCGGGTGTTAAGAGATAAGTAGAGGTTGCAATTTGGATTGATATGAGAGAGACTAGTTAGGTAGATATTTAATAAAAGGTGACAAGTGTCACCATAGGAGTGGTCTTGAAGTAAGACCACTATTCCTATTCTTACCATTTGACTTAAAATAGCTTAAAAATGACCAAAAATCTTCAAAAAACAACAAGAAGAAGCCGGCCCTCTCTTGCTCTCTTTCTCTCTCTCTTACTCCAAGCACAAGGAAGAAAACACTTCAATCTTGTTCCAAATCATCAACACTAACCATCCAACCTTGAAATTACTCCATACAACCTCTTCAATTAGAGTTAGTGAGTGGATTTGTGGAGTTGTTTGGAAAGTTAAGGTGGTCAATAGCTCTCTCTCTCTTGTTTTAAAGGTAAGTTGTGAAGAACCACCCTCCTCCTTTAATTGATGCTTAAATCATGCTTAGTGGTAGTAAGAGATGCAATATTATGGATTAATTCTTGATTTGTGGTTGAAATGATGGAATTTTATTATTTTTGGGGATTTTTCTGTTTTAATATAAGCATGATTGTGTGGCTATCTATGATGATTGGAAATGGTCTATAATGACTTAAGGAGGTGGGAAAAGTGATTAATTGCAACCAATTTCTGTTTTGGAAGAAAATTGAAAAAACTAGGGTTCTTAAGGGAGCATTCTGTCCGAATTTTTAGGTCCTAGATAGAGGCCGAATTGGCCTTAGCTCAAAACATTAAACTTGTAGGTAATGACATTTTAGAGGTGTCTACAAAATTTCAGGTCAATCGGAGTAGTTTAGAATGAGATAAGTTGAAATTACTATTGCTGTTCTGGTTTTACCCGAAATTGAGAACTGCGCCTGTAATTGGTTGTTTTGGCTGGAATTGCTTCCGAATTGGTTGTTGAGGCTTTCTGATGAAATTTACCCCTGTTTCTTAGCTTTCATCTGGTTTTGGAATTTCTGGATTTGGACTTGGAGAGCCTGAGTTATGATGTTTCCGCTAGAATGCATTTTGGTGAATCTGTTTTACGTTTTTGATGTAGTCTCTTGCATTTTTGACCTGTTTGCACTCAAAACTGGGTTGAGTGAGCTTCTGTGATGTTGTAGCCCTGTCTTTTAGCTTCGAGACGGTGGGTCTTTCACCCTCATCCGATAAGCGTAGTGAAATTTGTGCCATTACCGCAAAATGAGGACAAAAACTATTTTTTTCAGGGCCAAAGCTAGTTACATTTCCGAAATTTCTTGTTTCCTTTAATGTTTGTATATGCTTATGGAACCCTATTGGGGTCATGTTTGGCCTTGGTTTATGACTCGTTATCGAGTCTCATTGTACTTGTACTTGTTTACGTGTTTTAGGGCGTGACGGTGGTGCACAACGTTCTTTTGACGGAAGTGCATGAAACCACATTTGCTAGTTTGGTGAGTGTACTACTCACTTGTGTGTTATGATATGGCTTTGATATTTGAACTTGAGATATTGAATGTTAATTGATTGGAGTGAGAGTGTACTTTATCACTCTCATTTATGGTTTCGCATGTTATTGAAAAGTTATTGGAATGTTATATGAAATGAAATACATAACTTGGTATCGTTTGGACGAGTCTCCAACGCCTACAAATGTTATCAATGAACTCAACCCCATTGGTAGTTGATTGAATCGAGCCGGCGAGGGCTTGGTCGTGCCAATTAATGTGCCTTGGGGCAATGTTATATGGAATCTTGTAGTATGAGAGACTCTTGATTCCGGTTTACTCGAGTAATACCACAATGCAAGTGTTTGGATTTCGGGCCCGGTTAGGGAATGTTAGGTGGAAGGAATGGAAGTAAAGGGAAGTCTACGGTTGGTTACTTTTAAACATTGACGGAGAGTCAATGAGATCCGATCAAGAATGCAAACGAGGAAAAGGGCTCTTGAGAGCCACCCGTATCCTTTTATCCTCATTCCTTATTTTGGGCAATTTTGTGGCTTTACTTATTTTGGTAAATTGGATTGTTAGCTTGATGCATCTATGAACTTGGTTGCTTGAGTTGTATTCTCACTGGGCAATTAGCTCACCCCGTTCCTTTTGTTTTCCTTACAGGAATATGACTTGTTTGGAATAAATCTTGATAGATTGTTGGCGAATGAACTAGATGAATGTCTCTTTTGTATTGTATATGATATGGGACCCTAAATGTATCATTAGGGCCGTTTTCACTTTTGATTTGGCAAACCACATATGTAGTGACTTTTGTATCACTTTTAAATGCCATTTTGGCTTGTAAATGCTTAATGTTATGTTGTATATGTATTTCAATGTTTGGTTGGGTTCGGACGGGTCGGTTACTATTCATGGCCGACTCCGAATTTTTTTTTTTTTTTGGTCATTTTGCCCTTTTGCCTTGTTTACACGCGTTATAAGTTCCGGAACGCAATAGATCGCTCTAAACTGCACCGTTAGTCCTGGCGAGAGTTGGGCAGGCAGTTCGCTAACCCCTTTGGTTCGCCTTAGGGGAAGGTAGGGCTGTCACAGGTTCACTTCGTTCGGACGTCCGACACTCAAAAAAATTGAGCCTTATAAGGCAGTTACCCATCTTACTCAGTTCATTTTGCTCCACGGTCTCGGACGCAAATTTTCAGCTTCCTCTCACATTTAAAATTCAAATTCCTCTCTCCTCAAATCAAGTTCCAAGAAATTGACTCAACCAACGCCATTACACCTCTATTGCCCGTTAACCATCCATAAAAATCACTCCTAACCCCCAACTACCCCATAGTTTGCAATTCACATGCGAAAACCCTAACCTCTCATAACTCTCTCCTTGCGGCATTTCAGTGCATTCTCGTTTGCTCATACTGCATTCTTCCTTTATACACCACGTTCTGCATCAAAAATACATCCACATTGCATCATGATTAGAATCAGAGGAGGTTCTACTAGTGCGGACGGTCTTTTAGACTTAGAGATGAGGACATTGAAATTGTGGAACCGTTTACCAAAGCACCTAAAAAGAAGATTGTGACCCGTGGTGGTAAAGTGAAGCAAACTGCCCAAAGAAAAAGGGTTTCTCCAACTGCTGAACCATTTGATGAGCAGATGGAAGAGCAGAACTCTAAAGGAAACACAGTTGGTGGAAATAAGGAACCAGAACGGGCTATCTAGGATGATGAAACTGTCACAAGGTCGTCTGGTAAAAGAAAAAGAACCACAAAAAGGAAGAGCACTCCCCAATCCAAGAAAAAGCAATCTGCTGATCCCTCTGATGATCAGCAGAATGAAGGAAACATTGCTGAGAATCAGCAAACACCTGAACCCTCCACCAGGAAATCTCCAAGGACAAGAACTGAGGTTCAAAATGTTGGGTCATCTGCCACACAAACCTTGAAAAGGAAACGATCTGGGAAGGATCCAGTATCTCAGCCCGTAATAGAACCCACTCCTCTCCTAAAATTCATTGATGATGAAGCCAGAGACAGATTTGAGTTGGTTCTCTCAAAAAGGATTCATCACCCAAAGGTTCATCCTTCCCTATGAATTTCGTAAGCTTGATCTTGAACTTATTATTAAGTTGTTTGAATTCCAAAAATGGGTTCATCTTCTGACCATTCCTAATACCTTTTACCCTGACATGCTTTATCAATTCTTTGCTAATCTTATAAAGGGTAACTCACACACAGAACTCATATCTAGGGTCAACTCTGTGAACATCACATTAACACCTGACATTGTAAAAATTCCATTTTGAAAACAAAAATTGAAGATGGTTACAAAGGAAAAATTGCAAATTTCTTTTCGTATGAGGAATTTCCTTCTGCCTACCATCATTTTTACAATGCTAAACTCATGACTTATTTTCAAACCCACTTCAATACTCCTGCTGAGGCAAGATTAGATGATCTCAGTCCTCAGAATCTGATCATCTTCACCATCATTTCAAATCTGTTGGTGCCAACTGATGGCCACAGAACAGATGCAAACAAAATGGAACTCTACCTTTTCTACTGTTTTGTTGAAAAAATCCGCATTGACTTTGAATTTGTGATGTGCAAGTTTCTGCTCAAAATTAGCACTGATAGTCGTAGGAAGCTCTCTTATGGCAAATTTCTGACCCCTATCTTTACTCATTTTGAAATACCTTTTTCTGGAAAATCACCCAAAGACAGTGCTTCAACAGTTTTCTCAAAAACTTATTTTGAAAGAAAGAACTTAAGATTTTTTGATGGCCATTGGTGCTATAAGGAGACTGTGGCTGAGTCTAGAAGGAAAAACTTTCATGAAACCCCTGTCACTCCTAGGACTCCTTGTGATCAGTCAGACTATGTCTCTCCTTTCACCATTCATCCTAGAAAGTTTGCCAGCAAGTCTCTCTCTTCCAATTCTGAGGTCATCTCCCTGCTTGAAAACCTCAAACAGCATGTCATGCTTATTGAAGATGGTCTCATGATGACCATGACCCCTGCCCAACAATCTTCTTTCATTGAAAAAAGAAACTTTCTTGTGCCTCCAATACCTGAAAACAATGAAAATGCTCATCAGAAAGAGTCAAGACCTGAGCCCACAGGGCCAACTACTGGTACTAAGGCCACACCAGCTTCCAGCTCTCAGCCCAAGGATAAAGGCAAGGCTCCAGCTACTGAGGAGGAATATGAAGAAGACGATGAAGAAACTGAGGAAGAAGTGGATCCTGAACAGTTTCGTCTGGCCAGGAGGAGGCCTGGATCATCTAAAATCACTATCTAGGCACTGCTAGGTCACTGCACTTTATTTTTAGGACTGTAGTTTATCTTTTGCACTGTAAAACTTTTCGTATGCTATGTACTAAGAGTTGTACTTCTGATCTGTACAACTGGATGTTTTCTAATGTTTATGGATGATATGACTGAGTGTTTCTGATGTTATCTGATGTGAATGGATGTGTTTGTTATGAATGAATGTTTCTGATGATTGTGCTGAACATGAATGGATTTTGCTGATATTATCTGATTAAAAAATCTTTGTTGTCAAATTTTCTATTGCTAATGTTTCTGATGGATCGTGCTGATGTTGTCTGATGTTGCTGGTATCAAAATTGATCAGACATGGCATACCTGCTTTTGTGATGACAAAAAGGGGGAGAAATGGATTAGCACTGATGATGTAAAGAAATTAGTTAGGGGGAGTCAGTTTTAGGGGGGGTTGTGTTTCTTTTCGTATACTCATGCACTTCGTTAGGGGGAGCTGTAATCCCAGCTCATATTTCTACTTTTCTTTTGCTCTATCCAAGTGTTTTGTCATCATCAAAAAGGGGGAGATTGTTTATCTCAATTCATATCTTTTGATGATTACAAAACAAACGTATGTTACTAATATTTTTTGTAGAGACTCTTTTTAGAAATGGCACTAAACAGGTCTGAGGACTTTGAGCAAAAAGAAGATTAAAAAGGTAAAAAGTGCTGAGAAAGATGTCGGACGCACAAAAGGAGAGTATCGGACGTCCGACATCCATTGAGTAACTTCGGACGTATGAAGAACTCAGACTCGGATGTCCGAAGAAGAAATACGATTACTGATCACGATTGGACGCCCAACACCTGAGCATCGGACGTCCGACAAGCGTTGCTGTACTTCGGACGCAACACATTGGACGCATCGGCCGTCCGAAGGAATTGAAGAGGAACCTCCATGTCTGCATCTTACCCTCGGACGCATGGTGTGAGGGGGTCGGACGTCCTAAGTGGTTCAAGAAAATTTTTCGAACTCACTGACCTTGCTCGGACGCATAAAAACTGACTATCGGACGTCCGACAGCACCAACGGCTAGTTGACTTTTCAGATGCCTTCTGTCCGTTGACAGCATTAATTGAAAAATTTTTTGGTCTCCTATAAAAAGAACAAAGTCAACCACCTCAGGATAACTTTGCACATCAAGTCTACATCAAATCGTGAGTGATTCAAGTGTTAGAATACTCCAAAGGAACATTTGTATTCTTAGCTTGTGCAATTTTCTTGTAGCTTTTCAAGTGTGACACAGCTTCTTCAATAGTGTAGCATTGCGAGAGTTATCCGAGTGTTTGTAAAACTTCCCTGCTTGACCAAGTGAGGTTTGGGGCAAGAAGGAAGTGATCCTTCCCTTGTACACAAGAAATTGGTTGCAAGATTGTTCAACTTGAAGTAGCTTGATTATATAAAGTGTTGTTCAAACTCAGTGGAGTTTGAAGCCTGGTTTGTTTCTCTATTTTCGTTTATAGCTTTACTATATAAACTGTTCTCCTTTTCATCTCACGAACACTTGTGCTTTCTTGTAAACTGATCCATTGAGTGGTCTTTGAGAAAAGAAGGGGTGAAAAGAGTGACCTATATCTTAGCTATTTTTAAAAAACCTAATTCACCCCCCTCTTAGGTTGTCTTCGATCCTTACACATAACATAAGTCGAACTTATGAATTCAAACTTACAAAAGTCAAAAGTACAGTCGTCTTAACAAAAGGTTATAAGTTCAAGCAAAATAAAGCTAAGAAAGCTCTTGACCGTTAGTCCATTCCCGATCTGTTAAGGATAACAAATGGAGTGGGGTGAGCTAAAGCTCAGTGAGGTTCCAAGTAAACAAGTAAGCACATAGCCAAATAAGAGCATAAAATAACCAAGTAAATACCGTATAGTACAATAACAATTTAATCACAGTTCAATTCAAGGATACGGGTGGCTTCCAAAAGCCAAATCCCCTTGAGCTTGATCATACCGGGGCCCGTTGACTCTCCGTCAACGTTTGTATTTAAAGAATATAAAGTCCGTAGAACACCACTTTCTCCAATCTTCCGTCCACCAGTCAACCCCCTACCGGGCCCGCACTCCATAAACAGTAGTTAGGTAATACTCGAGTATACCGGTTTCCAGTGTTCAGTAAACAGTCCCCAAGGTTTATCGCCCTTCTCGACCAAGCCCTTACTGGCTCGATAGAACCGACTCACCTATGAGGTTGGGTACCCAAACAGTAGGAGTAGTTGATGGGGTATCACCCAAACAACTCAAGTACAGTCACATATAGAGAAATCACATCTCATAATAGCAGTATACAGAGCCTCAGTGGAAAGTGAGGGAGGTCGAGTGCGATAAAGTACACGCTCACCTCCATTTTTATCAAAACAAGGTTTGGCTCAAACAGTCGTAAATCAAGTATTCAGATATCTCACATAAGCAGGTAGCAGGTAGTGGAACACTCACCTATCAAGCAATGCAGTAGTCAAACGTCAAATATCTCAGTTACGACCACCTTCGTTTCCCAATCTTAGGGCAACAAGTGAAATCGTTAACAAATTGGATTCATTTCTCACTCAATCGTAGGCTCATTAAGAGACCAAGTGAGTGGTTAAAGCCATACAATTCATCATGCAAATTTGGTCCAAAATGCAGTAAAAGTTTATGAGAAAACAAGTTTAGTAGGTGCGTGAAAGTTGGCAAAAGAAAAGTTTCATTCGAGCTGAAAAGGTTCTTCACGGGTAAAACAGTCGAGACCGCGCAGTTTTGGAAAAACGGTTATATCTCACTGTAGGAAGGTCGGAAATAGGTACTGTTGATGGCGTTGGAAACTAGACTCGAAGGGATTTTCAACGGTACCAAATTCATACTCTGGATAGTCTCCTATCAGTACCAGTAGCTCAGACAAGTCGGCTGATTTTCCAACTCTGGATCAGCCCTAACCTCAAGCAAAACTACATTAGTTCTTGGTGCTATCTTCATTTATTTTGGTTCAAATTCACCCAAATCAGTCCTCAAAAGTTCATATACAGGGAGTCACATCACCTAGGACCATTGGATTTCAAAATGTAACACATAAACATGATTAAGAATACCCATAGCAGTCTAGCCATCAAGAAAACCAAACCAGTCCACCACTTTACTTGCTCAAATTTCATTCCAACTCATACATGAGTTTAACCAATGTCTAGCCTTGTTTATTAGGCTTGATTAAGGTACAATGAAACCACAAAGATCAAGAAGAAACCCCTCCTTCTCATACCGGTCAGCCATGGAGATGAAAATCGTCCACAATTTCCTCTATTCATCTAACCTTAATCCTCTAATGATTTTCACTTAAACAACATATCAAGTGTTAAATCTAACTCAAAAGAGGTTTAAAACATGTTAATACTTCATAAACAACCATGAGCAAGGTTCAAACATTTCACCAAACACTTGGTAGGCATACTAACTAACTCAACTACTACTTGTTTAATTCAAGAGATTAACCCCAAATCTCAAGCAAAACAACTTGTAGTTTGCCATTAAAGCTTAAAGTACATGATAAAACACCATAAAACTATCATTTAAAGAATATTTACCTCTCTTGTAAGAAACTTGAACCACCAAAATGAAAGCTTCAAGCTTGAATCAAGCACTAGGGTTGGAGGAAAGTTTCTCACTAACTCAAGATCTTTCTCTTTTGGTTTTTGCTCTTGATCAACTAGGGTTAGAAAACAAGAATATGGAGTTCTCTCTCTTCCTTGACAAGCCTCAAGGAGTTCGGCCACAAGGAGAAAAAAAAAGGCTAAACTTAGTTTAAATTGTCTTCTAACCTTTGGTCAAACAAAATACTTAGCTATGGTTTTGCCACATAGCCCACTTCTTGTCCAAACCTTCTCTTAATTCTTTGACTAATGATGTTTCAATCCTTCCAAATGTATCAATACTTATTTAACACCTTTAATCTCTCATATAAAGTCCCTACCACAAATAAAAGAACACTTGGAAAAATGCAAGTGGTGAATTATTTAAAACCAACTCAAGAAAATGTTTTACTTCAAGTAAAAGGAAATGAAATGTAATGCATGAAAAATATTGTAACACATGTAGAATATAATGTAAGAGCATATAATAAGTGATTTAGATCTTAGGGTAAGGCAAGTAATTTGAGGAAATTGTGTTTTAAAGTGAGGGTTCTCACAAAAGCTCAGCAACTTATAAACTGAGAGGCAAGCTACAGACATCAGCGCGGCGTCGGCAAAAGGTGGCTGTTATATAGTGTCCATGCTTGCCCACGTTACACTATATGGCATATACCCCAAATCCCTTATCCCCAGCGGTGTAATTCATAACTATGATGTGCACGCACGTGTCAGTGTGACAGATGGCGTACATTATGCTAACATGTTCATAATGTGTAGGGTAAGTTTTGTGGAGTGAGTCCACTCTCAAATCAGAAACATCATCGCTTAACCAAATATTCAACGTTGGAGTAAGTGATTTTGTGTTATATATGTATAAGTGTTTGTGGACTGAATGCTTCACAATAACCCCTGTCTTACGTGTTCTTGTCCCTAACGCTGTCTTATGCCGCACCAATCGTGGGACAACAATGGAGTGGATTGCGGATACTTACCACTTCACACGTTTGCCCAGGTCGTTGACTTCATCTTCCACAATCGGCATATGCAAAGGTATTATTGTTGCTTTCACGTACCATTATTTTCATACGTACACATGCTCACGCGTTCCTATTGTAACATGCAGTGAAACACTGCTCCTGATGTTGGGTCAGATTGAATGTCGAGACCATCTAATGAGTCTATCTCCCGGAATTTGGATAAGTTCTGAGGTATCATGCTAATTAGTACCTCCTAACTTTAAATGCGGTCCAAGTAATATGTGTGGCAATTATAACAAAACTGAATTACATCCCTCATGCTGTGCTGCAGGTCATCAACTGTTATGCTGCTTGGCTAACTTGTCGATTTCGGCGACTCAACCCATTTGCCACGGCAGCAACATGGTTTCTCCCTGCAGTTGTCTAGGTACGCATAAGCCATTTTTTGGGCTGTGTTTACAAAAGGTAGGTTATACGGACGCCAGTTATTGAACATATGCATGAACATGTTTTGGCTGTACTTAAATAGGAAGTTGAAGGTCCTCTTGAACTTCCTGCTTACCCAAGTATTCATTGCCCAACACATTTATTTGCAGAGTTAATTGTGCATCTTATGTTGTGCACATGCTATTTGACGTTCCACCTAGTCCGCGTTCAAGTGTGTGTAATAAGCATGTGTCACCATCTCGTCTACTTTGAAGCATACATGAACAGCATATCTATTAAGTTTACGTAAGGCATGTCCACCCACCCAAATATTGTTTCTGCTTCGTCTCATTAACTGACATTTTCTTTCACTGAATAGCACCTGGTATTGTCAACCAATGTGGCTGCCAAGATATTGTATATGGACTACCTAACAGAGGCATCGTTTGGCGGACCTGTGTATGCCTGCAGCAAGGTATGGCATACAAGTGGCATAGGCATTTGTTCTGTCTGTTGGATGGTTTTTAAGTTACAGCAGACTTGATACTTTCACATACGATTGTCTGTATGGTGTAATCATAACATGTTTTGTTTCTTGCATTCGTGGCTTGCAGATTTGTGTCCCAATGAACCATCAATGTGAGCACCAGTTCCTCTGCATCGTAGACATGACCGACGACAGAGTACTTATATACGACAGTTTGCCTAATGAAGAACAAAATGCTGGCCGTGAGGCAATTACATGATTAGTTGTCAGTTTGTCAGCACTCATCCACTCACCCATCTCAACATAGTATTGTTTGACATTAAGATGTACCTCCTCACTTTCAAGCCATCTGATACGGGTCTAGTTTAGTCAGAAATCATAAGTCCTGCCTTTGCCCTTTCTCCAACCCACCCCAACTAATGTAATCTGTACATATGTTTACTTACAAGCCAGCACATAAGATCGTAATTCTTTTTTCTTGCTTTCACTCCATGTAGCTGCGCAGAATTCACGAGGCTCTGTTGTTCGATTTTGGACCACGGTACAAGCAGAACATGTGGCAGTTTCCCATTGAAAGGGCATCGTGGTGTCCTCGCCAAACCAACACGTTACGACTCTAACCTTACACTTTATATGGTTTCTCAGTCCAACCTCCCTAACCCATTGCTTACTTTGTTTTAGGTTTGACTGCGGACTATACATCATGAAGTTCATGGAGCACATAAATGAGTTTCGTCCGGGATTGAATCTTAAGGTTTGACATAACAATAACTGCGCCTTATACAAATGTCTCATCTGCTGCCTTTCAAAACATTAATGCTCTATTTATGTCACCACAGTTAATGTCAAGTCAAGAGTGCTTCAAGATAGCCGTTAACATGTTCCTCTCCGAATATAACGTAGCAATGAGGGCGGTCGTACTGAAAGGTGTGTCGGGGTTCGATCATCTTCTTCATGTTGCACTTCCCGAGCCACCAATATGAATGGAGAGATTTTGATTAATCTGGCACTATATGTAGGAGGAACAGTAATTTAATGCAACTTATATGTTAATGGCAGTGGGTGAACAATATTTTGGGAGGCAATGTCTTCAAGTGGTTGTTGTGCGAGTGCTGAGAGCGCAAAACAACGGAAGAAGCAATGCACCTATGTAAGCGGCAGGCTTTTTTGTGTTGGCCATAACATTAGTGATTATGGACAACTTACCAAAACAATTATATAATTATAATTCAAATTATACTGTTATTTAACTGTAATTTTATTTTTAATTGTATTATTGTTATCTGTGAATTTGTTTTAACTGTTATCCGTTGGTATCCTACATTTATGAAAGGTAAATGGGTGGATTATACATTTAACGTCAATTAAATATGTAAAAGTAAATCACCCATAAAGAGCGGGTGGTTTGTTCATATGTTGGAGGAGTGCCATAAAGAGCAGGTATGTTATGGTAAATTGGGCAATTCATGCAGCAAAACTGTAAATTGGTAGCATTTGTATGATGAATAAATGAAAAACGGATATAATAGTGGATGTTGCTGCGGTATGTTTATTAGTCCAAGAAGAGGTGTGGAAAGGTGGGGGAACAGGAGGAGTAAGTGATTGAGACCACAAACAAGTAGGGAAAGTATGTTGGACGGCCACAAATGGGTACTCTGTCACTATAACATAAGAAAGTCATAAAGAGCAGATCTTTTATTCATCAACAGGTTAATATTCTGTTTTGGTATACATAATTTTATCATTTACGGCACCTTGGGTCGTACGTCGTTGTAATGTAGACTAACCATAAAGAGCTGATTTTTTGTTCAACAACGGGTTAATTGTCACTCTATCCGATAACTAAATTTTAATTTAGTTATCTATTGAGTACTTTGTTGTCATACTGGAGGAAAGCCACAAAGAGCTGGCCTTGTATTGGAATTTCTCTTTTCCTTTCACTTTTTCCGGTGTTTAAATCTTTGCTTAAGGAACAGGGGTGCTCTGTTGTTACAGTGTAGGAAAGTCATAAAAAACCGGTCTTTTATTCAACAATGGGTTCAATTTTAATTAGCGTGTACTTAAAACATCATTTACGGCAGCTTGGGTACTACGTCGTTGTAGTTGACAAAAGCCATAACAAGCAGGTTCTTTACTCAACAACGGGTTAATTTTCACTCACTCCGGTAACTTAATTTTGCTTTAACGAAAATGGGTACTTTGTTATTATACCGGAGGAAAGCCCCAAAGAGCTTGCCTTTTATTGGAATTTCCCTTTTTCTTTCACTTTTTTCAGTGTTTAAATTTTTACTTAAGGAACAGGGGTGCTCTGTGCATGCAATGTACGAAATCCATAAAGAGACGGTCTTTTATTCAACAGTGGGTTTAATTTTAATGAGCGTGTACTTAAAACATCATTTACGGCCCCTTGGGTACTACGTCCTTGTAATTGAGAAATGCCATAAACAGTTGGTTTTTTGTGGCATTTCTAGGTTAACTTTCATCCTATCCGACAACTAAATAATCAATTAAGGAAACTGGGTATTCTGCTGTTATAATGGAGGAATTGTTACGTCGGACCCTACCTTTTATTCAGCCACCGTGCTATTTTTCCAACTGTATGTGATTTGGTTTGTGTGAACACTGTAACATACTGAGATGCCGATCGCCAAACATGGTAATTTCAATCTGTACGCAGCCTTAGCACTTACAAAATTTTTGGTTTTCAAGGGTGTATTGTTTTCGTTTTCGATACAGCTGTTTGGACCGAAACATAAAAATGGTATCAGACATACTCTGTTATGACGTAACCAAACAAAAACTCGTTGGGCGGCAGTAGAACGGGTGGGGAATTTTTCCACACCCGGAAGGAAAGGCCCCCCCATAAAGAGGTGGTTTTTTATTCAACAACGGGTTCATTTTCACTCTATCCGATAACTGAATTTCTATATAACGAAAATGGGTACGCTGTTGTTATAATGGAGGAAAGCCACAAAGAGTCGGGTAGCTAATTATGGTCACTGGATATGCTAATTAGTTGTTAGCTTGCTCAAATGTTCCTTTCCATACATAAATTTTTTTACAATTAATCTAACACCATTACTTATGTATTTAATATACTTCTAACTTCACTACAGTAACCATTCATGTTGATCACTGCCTACGATTTTCCTCTTTAGCTTGTAAATATCATCTTTTGTTCTTCAATTTCATACACTTTTAACTATTTTGGTGTTCTGTTGATTTTGCATCTGTATGAAGTACTAACGTTAAGTACGTTTATGTATATATGTAGATTGCTAAATATAGACCGTAACGAGCCTTGCAGACTACCGTGCAATGTCCTCCGAAGGCATAAAAAACCAATCCAATATGATACTCCTCACCTTTTGTTGCATCACCGGATTTTTAGAAATTCGTGAAACTAACTTCATGAATCATTCCATCAACTCCACAACAACCTTGATCAAGGGGCAAAAGTAGCAAATTACATTTTCATTCATTTATATCAAAAGAGTGAAACGTAGTTGTTCATTCAGTTCCTAAACATAGTATAATGCAGTTGGTTACAAATTTGTGCGTAAAAACGATTTGCAAACATTGAAACTTAGACATGTACTCTCCTCTTCGTCAATTTCATCCATAAGCCAACCTCTTTTTCTGTTATGTTGCATGGCACAACAAATGGGCCTTTGGCTTAGAACCAAAGAAATTTTTACCCAAATCATCTTCAGAATCCTTCACAAATTGTCATGGCAATGTTTCACTCTCCGTTTCTGAATTCTTGATTTCTTCATGGCGCTAAGCAGAGTCATACCTTTTCGCTTTAATTCGTCCCCACCAAAGACGAAAATTATTCCCAAGGCATAGGCAGCTTCGTCATGGCCTGATCTCGCAGCTTCTTCTAGGCATTCCAATGCTGATTCTGGATTGTTACCTCTAAAATAATCAACCTAAACAGTTCAAGGTTGAAAGTACAATGTTACCTAAAACTGCTTAAAATATTTACAAGATAATGAAAATAGGTTAACTGCATGCAGAACATCATTAGCACATAAGATTAAAAAAAAATCATCAGGACACAAGCTGATTTCCCAAAGTTACCAATGAAGACATAGGATTATGGATTTTTACGAACAAAAGGGCACTGATAGTGTTCGTGTATGATTAGAAGATTAATGTATTTGACATCAGCAGATGTTTTATTTTTTTCCTTTGGTAAGACAATACTATACTTCAGCTATGCATAAATAATTTCGTATCTTTTAAGGCAATCAATCCATGATCTCTTTTGTTTCTTGCTTCTAACGTTCCAAAGAAACCCAAGTTGTCCTAATGTTGAGCTGGAATTATAATGTCAAAGACTAAACTGTTCATTCCTAGCTTGAATTCAAAAGGCAGAATATTCAAAATTAACAAAAAAACATAATGCTTACCACCCTTTTCGATACAAGGCTTCTGGATTTTTACTTCGTCTGCACTTGTCCAAGAACATGGAAACTTTATGATTTTTACGCCATGGACTGATTTCAAACTTGTCGAGGGACACACGCTGGTAAATACAGTTTTCTTCAGAAACTTTGCAAAACACCTTACAACTACAACATAACAATAATGATCCATCAAACTTAAAAGAAAATCATGTGTAAAAGAAAATAAAGTTGCTCATGGTCATATCATTAATAGCTGCTTGTACCATAGTTTTGCCCGGAAAAGATCAGTGGATGAAGAAACTTTGACACGTGCAAGAACCTCGGATACCAGCTCTTTGGGAAGGGAGGAGATGGAGGTTATTGTCTGCAAATTACCCGCGTTGGCCATGTCCGGTTGCTTCCTTTTCTTCGCTACACACAATCCTGGATAGCCCCAACAATGAAGTCAAATTTTTGCAACCACCATTTGGTAATCAAAATAAATAATGTTTCATCCGGTACAACAACCTAAATTTCGCTTGTTTGTGGATAACACTCTGGTTTGTGGGCTTGCATGGCTTCAAGTTTCAAAACATGCTCCAAGTTACGTAATGTCGTATCCGAAAAGTAAGCTTCATAAGTTTTGCAATTAATTTCCAAAACGGATGAGGATTAACACTGTGACATAGCATGTGAAAATTTTCTGTTTTTTGTATGTGGGTTAATTAAGGAATCTTCTACAAACAAAACAAACCAAAAAGGAATTTGATGAGGCAGCGGAGTGGGAAAGTTACCACTGCATTACTGCAACTACAGTGCATATTTTGACAAATACGTTATTTCTTCTTTCGATGATAGAAAGTCCTCAGACATAATTTTGGGGAACGTCGCAGCATAGCAATAAAGCAACAGTAATGGTAAAATGGCGATTTGTACTGAAGACGAAATAGCAAATGTACGTGAAAAAACATTCATCCCAAACATGCAACAACACAACAATCTAACTCTGAATTGGGTACAATTTTGAAGAAACGAAACCATACAACGATATCAAATACGACAACAGTATTGAAGTGTAGTTATATGTAAAACGTGCAGAAACAAGCAAAGTTGGTGCCAATATGATAGCTAACCAGGATGAGCACGTACCTGCAATCAATCGTCAAAGGAATTCCAAATGCAGCAGAATCGCTTTGGTAGACTAGGCCCGCCCGATCCAGGTCAAGTAGAAAGTCACGTCTCCTTGCGATTTGCCTGCCTGACTCCTCAACTACTGGCACGGCCGTCCTAATTGGAACCCAAAAGGCATATACCCCCTCACAACACAGGAAAACTTATTATGACGGCGTAATGACACTTTACCCCCTCGAATTGGTACATAACATGTAATATTTTGAGAATGGGGGAATGGAAAATCAACAACATTCTGATTAAAAAAATTATGGTACTGCACATGTTCAAGGGAAAAGCGTGCAGAACGTCTTATTAAACAGAGTTTCAACTTTTTGGTGTCTTATTTTTAAAAGTGTAATTTTACATCCCTTAGAAATTAACATTGATCAATGTTGGTCTCTATCTACTTTTTCCACCAACTTCCGCTGAAATGTACCACATGTCTTGTACATGATCGTTTTCCTGGTTTAAAATTATCAAATTCATTACACATAATCTGATCCGTTGTTCCTCACATTGCACCAAGGTGAGGGATTTTGTTCGTCCCCCAGATTTTACAAAATTTATTTTTCCATCACTCACAATACGTTGTTGCTAGGTTTACCTGATATTATACATAGACCTTTAATACAAATGTTATTCATGGTAAAAAAAGCAGGAAACGAGAGCAGAACACCGCGGGAAAGTAAATTTAAAAAAAAAACAAACAGCAGGGAAGGCTTAACACCTTCGCATTTAAACTTCAAACGACTGGAACGAAATTTAGCCAACTCTGGGTCCGCATGGGGTCCAATTGTACATGCATTCATTAGTCTAAGCAACCGTTTGGTAAAACGGTTTCGAATGGGGAGCGGTTGCATTGTATAACTAATATTTTTAGAAGTATGTATTTATTTTATAACATTTGTATATGTACATTGGACTAAAATATTTCATTTACTAAGTTACACACAATTAATGATATTATTATTAATTATACAGAATTATATAATGTATATTAATGTACGTAATGTAATTGATATTATGAATTATACTAACAATTAATAATGTTTATCGGTACAAATTACAATTTAGTTTTAATCAATTTAGAAATACATTTTATACAAATATGTTTAATGAGTGCAAATTTCATATATCCCAATTCCAAAGAGCCAACGAACAAGATAGCAACTATAGTAACGATAAAAATTCATCACACTGAACCAAACAACATTACTGTCATCATTGAATCCATTCCAAATTCAAGATGAATGTTATGATTCAGAGTAAAATTGGCATAAATAGCTACTATTTGTTGATGTAATGCATCAAACCCATTGGGAGCTGGTATGTTATGGCCAATATCTTTTTTTTTTCTTCACATTTAAAGTTTGTTAAATTTAGAATCTACCAGTTTCGTTTTCATACCAAACCATTAGTGTGACACTTTTTCAGTTTTAGTTACGAAAATTATTGTGTTTAACAGAAATTAGATGTTTCACAGTAACATGCCCTTACAGGGCCGAAAATGTCTTCATGTAACGGAACCCCGAAGTCATAAAGAGTTATTACCTGGTACACCATTTCTTTTTACAAAACTTTTTAATTTATATTAAATATATAACCTACCCGTTATATATTTTGATACGAATATTACTGTAACACTTTTTATATGTTACTTACAAACATTGATGTATTTGTCATAAATTAAATGTTTGACAGTGCAATGGGTATCAACAGCTGGTATTTTGAATACCTAATGCCCTTTTGCGTATAAACAACTCCAATTTATTAACATTCAAAAAAGGATTCAGCACTTCAACTCTACAAGTCCCCTGAACCGTCTACACATTATAACATCTGAAATCAAAATAGATTACATAATTACAACATTTGTGCTTGGCCTCCAAAAACAAGGGAACTCTTTCGTTAGAATGGAGGAAAGCCATAAAGAACAGGTGTTTTATTCGAGGACACCATTTTTTTTTTAAATTCTATCTGATAAGTGAATATGTTTTTCGCTCCACAATGGGCACACTTTTGTTGGAATGGCAGGAAAGCTATAAATTTGCTAGTGCTATAGTGCAAAACAAAAAAATTTTTTTGGGCCTCGAAAAACAGGGGAAGTATCTCGTTATAATAGAGGAAAGTCATGAAGAGGTGGTGTTTTATTCGAAAGCACAATTTTTGCAGAATATGTATCCGATAAGTGAATATGTTTTTTGCTCCAAAATGGGTACATAGTCTTTGGAATGGCAGGAAAGCTTTAAACTTCGTGGTGCTTTATTGCAAAACACAAATATTTTTTTGCTTTACCAAAAATTTGTTTTTGGCCTCCGAAAACAAGGGAACTCTTTTTATGTATTGGAGGAAAGCCATAAAGAGCTGGTGTTTTATTCGAGGACACCATTTTTTAAAAATTTTATTCGATAAGTGAATATGTTTTTCGCTCCAAAATGGGCACAGTTTTGTTGGAATGGCAGGAAAGCTATAAATTTTTCCTGTGCAGTAGTGGAAAACACAATTTTTTTTTCGGCCTCGAAAAACAAGGGAAGTCTTTCGTTACAATGGAGGAAAGGTATAAAGAGGTGGTGTTGTATTCCAAAACACTCATTTTTTTTTAATTTTATCTGATGCGTCAATATGTTTTTTACTCCAAAATGGGTACCAACTCGTACGAATGGCAGGAAAGCTATGAATTTGCTCCCGCTTTATTGCAAAACCCAAATATTTCAAAATGGATCTAAAAAAAATCTGTTTTTTGGCCTCCGAAAACAAGGGAACTCGTTTGTTGTAATGGAAAAAAGCCATAAAGAGCTGCTGTTTTATTCCAAAACACATTTTTTGTAATTTTATCCACTAAATAAATCTATTTTTTCCTCCAAAGTGGGTACAGTTTTGCTGTAATGGGGGAAAGCCATACATTTTCTGGTGCTTTATTCGAAAACACCATTTTTTTGTTTCGTAAAAAAAAATTAGTTTTTGGCCTCCAACATGGGTACAATTGCTTTGTCATACTAGAGGCTGGTCATAGACAGCTGGTGTTTTATTGGAAAACACCATTTTTTTCCTGCATTACAACAAATTTGTTTTTTGCCCCCAAAATGGGTACTGTTTTGCTGTAATTGGGGAAAGTCATAAAGAGTTGGTGTTTTGTTGGAAGAACAATTTTTTAAAGTTTTATCCGATAAATAATTCTGTTTTTTCCGTCCAAAGTGGGTACACTGTTGGTGGAATGTAGGAAAGGCGTAAATGGGCTGGTGCTTTATTCGAACGGGACTTTATTTTCAAATTTATCCATCAATACATTTTTGTTTTTGACTCTGAAATGGGTACACTTTTTTAATAAGGGAGGAAAGCCGTTAAAAGTTGGTGTTTATCGTGTCAAAACCATGGCCAATAGACGCCATTTTAAAAAAATTTTGAAATGTTTTTAAGACAAATGGGTACTTTTTGCTTATGACGAAAGACAGCTATAAAGAACTAGTTTTTAACGGCAAAGTCATGGTTTACAGTAGGTGACCACGATCTGTTATAACAAAGTATCCCAAAAAATAATTATAAATTTGTTTCTGTTATTTTGAAACTTGTATAACCATCATTACAATTAAAATTTCCCTTGCTTACTCTTCAAAATCATGTACACCTAAGCAGACACTCCAAACCCCTCCGTCCCTCTCCCTTCTTTCGACATGAAATACCAGCTTTTTATGGGTTTCCTGAATCGAATTAAATGTACCAGCTTTTTATGCGCATCATTTTCCAATATGGATACCATGAACACTTTTTCAGATATCCTTTGTGTGCTCAATTTGGCGTGACAAAGGTTAAATTTGCCATGAGGAATGTCAATGTTTTCATAGTTTAATCCGTGATGACAAGCAGAGAATCAACCGTGTACAGCAAAAGACGCATGACTTACAGCCCAACAAATTCCACATTTTTGTATCAAGCCTAGTGCGACAACAAAAAGTATATGTTCAGCTGACTGTAGAATATGATGCTTTGGACGTGCCAAACAAGAGCTGGCTTCATATGAATTCAGTCATTGCGTACAGCTACGTAGAGCTTACAGTGAATAACAAAAAGAATAAGGTGTTTTATTCTAACAATTTCAGGATGAAATTGAATGGAAACCAAATCAACTCCAATACCAGCATTAGTGCTGCTTTGCAACATGTATCAATTATACCATCACAGTTGTCTGTACAAATTTGGGAGAGTGTTCACTGTTCAGAAGCAGTTCAACGGGGAGGAATCATAGAATACAGCCTCCAACTTCAACACTTGTATAATCTGTTCATAAATAAACTGAGTGCTTGGCCTTTGCAATCGAAACACAGGTAAGGCCACACCTGGAACTCCCCATTAAGTTTCACCAGTTCTAATATGAATTTAATAATACACATTGCTTTCTTCATGCACGACAACCTTCTAGGCTCAACTCAGAACCAGAAACAACAACTTGTTTATTAGAAGTTGAAGCATCAGTTACCTGTTCCGACAAACCATTTGCATCATGAGATTCGCGTGTGCCAGCTGCATGGATCCCCATAGTAACATCTCCCAAATTCT
This sequence comes from Coffea eugenioides, assembly GCF_003713205.1. Lineage (NCBI taxonomy): Eukaryota > Viridiplantae > Streptophyta > Magnoliopsida > Gentianales > Rubiaceae > Coffea > Coffea eugenioides. The sequence continues at coordinate 42,978,079 of NC_040036.1, read as the reverse complement.
GTTCCACTAATCCATCCATAAATGTGTCTTTTGTACCGCAAGTTGTTCAAGGTTGTCACCAGCAGAGACATTCCCGTCTTTGAATCCAACATCTCTACTTCGTCTGCCAACAGCTAATCTTTCCTATCTAATGACATATTAAACCAATGGATTAGCTAAAGCAGTAGAGTTCATACAAACTTCTATTTCTCAACACGTTCTACACTCTCCGTATTCCATCTATCCGATAGAGGCAGCATATGGACAAATGGAGTGACTGGCATTTACGATTGTCTTAGACAACACAAGATGCTAAGACACAAAAAGAATATGTTGACACGGAAAATTTACAACATTTGAACTTATAAGGGTGGAGTAAAACAATTGCAGCCCACATACATTGGCAATAAAACGCACAATCCTAAAAGATACAGCGGACAATTGAAACATACAACATATTTGGGAATAAACTGAAGAGCCACAACAATAGCAAAAATGTTGGGGTCAGTACGACGGAGTCTTAAAAGAACATTCCAGAAGAGTGCAGAGGTAACGAAGTGTTTTAACTGAGTTTTGAGGTTCTTCTGTCTATAACCTCAAACCAATAAATACATAACCGGCAACTAACTTGCGGTCTAACAAGGAAATTCCCTTTCTGTTTTGCTGTCTTCCAATAATTTTTTTTCCATCTGCATTCGAAAACTTCCAAACGTAAACAATATCGAACGTGAAGATTTCACTACCATTCATCAATAGACTCAGCCCAAAGCAGTTTGTAAACAAGGCAGACCTAAGGGAAAAAAGTAGTACCAAAAGTTTGAACATGAGTGCCTGCACCAAGCGTCCCACTGAAGCACACTCATATTGCTTGTCTCAGCCTTCACAACAAAGCTTCTCTGCTGTCCCATATGTTTGGCGAAGCATCCTCAGAATCAAAGGTCCAGATCCTGATGTTCCTCTTGCTTTCACATTTTTCTTTTTGGCTTGAGCTGTGCAGCACGCAAACGCAATTTTTAAATATACAGACTATGCTCTAGCTTTGCAAACATATTCATAAACATGTACCCCATGCATACCTCAGAAATATATCTCTTTGGGGCTTCCCGTTTTCGCTTCAATTCCTGTGGTGGGTTAACCAATCAAAGCTTCGAAACAACAGCACTGTAAAACTTCCAATCATCACTGCCTTGTGTTATGGGTGATTAGCCAAAAGCATTATGTTTGATGAATTCTTGAACGTTATCTGCCTCGGCCAATTTCTTCAAGTACTGTACAAACGCTCCCTCAGGATCTGCAAATATATGTTTTTAGGATTGTTGAACAATTTCAGGTTACTGTAACAATAGAAATGACAAAGCCACCAAAAATGCTTCTGACCTAAATAATTGTCTTGTACAATGGAAGATGTGTAACTGGTTGGAAAGATGGCATTGTACGGCTAAACAATTCAGAAATGCAAAAAATTAGAGTATCATCTAAACGGGAATACAAGGATACATCACATAATGAAATTTGAGTTGGTATGCTTACAGAATTAAGGAATGATTTATACAGGAAATCATCAACTAATATTGTATTAGAGCTGTTGTATGACTTATAATCTCTCCAAACAGTTTTTAGTTCCTTGAACATGACCTTTTTCTCTGGATTTTTCCTAAGTCTGGTTTCTGTGACAATGCAACGAGTCTGATGCTGCAAAATACAGCAGAACCCCAAGTGCACATTACCACAAATGATACTAAGCGACTGATTGTGAAAAGCTTATTAAATACGAAACAAGTCTCACCCAGACAAAAAACAGTTTATGTTTGAAACTTTATTTCATTTGTGTTGATATACTGTCCAAAACTGGTACAATATTATGCCTGCAAAAAAATGCCATTCACAGAAGTTGTTGTTAAATAAAAACAAGCCGTAACGTATGAATCAGTTACTTTGGAATATACACTGACGTATACCATTGTTTTGATGACCAAACTGCCACAACAAAATATGAGAAGCACACATGCAAAAATTCACAGCAATGCGGTCTGAAGTTAAAGTCACAATTTCTGGTCCTCCAAGATAATGCACTGGCCATAAGCACTCCATTCAAATCCAGAATAAGAAACTTCTTAATTGAATCCTTATTGGAAAGACCTTGAGGTATGCTTGAACAAAGGCCTATACTTTCCACTGAGAATTAATTATAGCACAAAGCATTACATGTGTTGGATGTATTGCCTGTGAAATCTAACATGGCCCGGCCATGTGAAATCAAGCAACATAATCTGGAAAGTGCAAGCAAAAGGGATGCACAGTGGACACAAACAATTTGCAAAGTAGCATCCATTGAATGTGTTGGTTTGGAGGACTACAAAAATAATTTCCGGTCTCCTTGGCCAGCAACAGATGCATTGGAACAGAGGACCATACAATTTTTTTCCGCACCTTTAAACAAGTAGTGTTGGTACCAATAGTGCCATTTGACAATGAATTTTAAAAGACATATAGCCTTAAAGTTCACCAGTACATTAGAATACTGACATATCTAGCGTACCTTGTCCTACATCCACATGCTCCACATGTTTGCTACCGGCTTCCTGCAAATGTCCTCTGCCATCAACCTCTTTTGCCTGTTTATTTGCTTTCAGAAAAGTAGCGTAATTGGTGGGGTTTGCCAATTTCCCCAATGCAATCTCCCAGGTAATGAAATTTCTAGCAATGACAACATCGAGCGGTACATACACATGTAAGTATAGGAAAGCAATAGAGTTAGTCTGCTAGACAGAAATCATTCATCTGTGCACTTACTGGTTTCGGTCGACATCCTATTGACCAACATTGCATGAACTTCAAAGTGAAGACGCCACAACTTGTCGTATCTGTCTGTTTCAGTTTGTGATCTACAACGCAAAATGTCCACGGTCCATCCCTAAAAAATTTTCCCAAAATCCATTCCTACAAAAGCCACAAAGACCCTGCCATTGTAAATCTGACATTCTTTGTTATTAGGCTAAGCAACAAGTTTGCACGGTACCCACCACAGATTGCATTATACCCTGGTAAAACGTGTTCACATTATCCATAGAATCAACTATGTACACTTGTTTTTCCTTGGCATGTGCAATCATGAGAAACCAATGTTTGGAATAAATGATGGGGAAAAATATCTACACATATCACACAATAAACAATGGTATTGTTGGTAAGAACTATGCAATATTAGGCTGAGCAACCATGAAAGTAATTTTTCCACCCCTAAAGTTGAGGGGGACAAAGCAGTGACAGTGAAAAAATGTGTATACCTTTTCAGGATTTTTCATTGTTTGCAGATTGGTTTCATCAACAAAAGTCCTTTTCATTGTGGAAGATATGCATGGATAATCCAACACGTATTTTAGCTACAATGAAGTGCATGACAAGCAAGACATAGCTTTAAATTTGGCAAGCAAAACACAAAAAAAAAAGTATTACAACATACCCAAAACAAAGGATTGAAGAAAAATAATTGGTGGTACTCTCTTTGGGGTAAATGCATGTACTGTGTCACAACCTTAAAACAAATGGAACAAAATGCACAGTATGAATAAATGGCAATACACAAAAACGAAGAAGCAACAATTACTATTGAGAAGAATGGAAAACCTAACTTTGTCATTCAGACATTGGTCATCATGCAGCATTTGCTCCAATTCTTCTTTTCGAATATCAAATATATGCTGCTTATCTAGTAGACTCACACAGCTGTGGACAATGAAGTTCAGGATCATCAAAATGAGATGGAAGTCACATATTTGAACTGATTAAAGGAAGTACACTTAGCCATACATTTGACGAACAATTTCTGCAAGATAGAGGGCTACAGCTTCTTTCACGTCCTCGTTTGCTACACCAGATCCTTCTGCATGCCACTGCTCAATGAAGATATTAGTGCATATACAAATCAGTGAAGCAAACGTAACAAACATCTCTTACATCTTTTAGAAATGGCATAGCGTCAAATGTGGTCCCTTTGAGTTGCACGACACCAATCTTTTTCAAAATTTCTTTGACCTTATTTTCAGCCTACAAATTAAACAAATTACGTTATGCACTTTGGTTATTTGCCATAAATAAACAATAAGATGACAAAAGAGTTTACGTTAGCATACACTTCCCCCAAGTCTGGTATGTTCTGAAAGTATGACAACATCTTCAATGTCTTCGTTTTCTCCGAATACCGACAGCTTCTCAACCCCAGAACACTCCCCCATCTTTGCCAATTTGTTGACTGCTTCAATTTTCTGGTTTTGTTCCCCAATCTGTCCAATACCAGCATCAACAATTTTGAATTTCTTCCACATCCAACCCTGTCTTTCTGTCTTCACAGCCATTTTCTTGAAGTACGAAACTCCCATACTATGACTGTAAAAATCTTTGTCAACATGATTACCATAAAAAGGGACTTTAAAGCACCTAAATATCCTGGTTAGAAAGATACCGAACGGGAGATGGATTTTTTTATTGTCCCTACTCTTAATCTTCCTAATCTTGTTGAACATCGTGGCAATCATCAATTTGGCAATCTTCAGAGGTTTTTCCTTCAACAAATGCCATAAAATTACTCTTTCTAGTGCACTAACGGAAGTGATACTTTCGGCTTTAGGCATAATGTAATGGCTGATGATAAGATGCAAGAGGCTCGGCAAAACTTTCATGTCAGGCGCACAAACCTTTGGGTTTTTACCCATTTCACGCCTAATGTTGTCATCATTTTCAAGAGTTTCTCCTAGAAACTCTGTCTCACTATACCCCGAGACAGCCAACTTATCAACATTCTTTGTATTAATCATTTTATAATCAACACTATAGCCAGTGTCAACCAGACCAAACTCTGCACATAGAATCTCAGTGGACACCTCAATATGTACATTTCTAATCTCAGAACGCACTACTGACTTGTCCTTATTTGCACTGCAATTTGCATAGAATTCTCTAACCAGTCCATTGTAATACTTATCATTAATGGACAACAAATTAATCAAAATGTTGGGAATGTAGATAAGACCTAATGTCAATACACTCGGAGGCCAGTGCTTCTACCTCAACCGGCATGCCTGGAGAGACTGGAAGATGCAAACAACTGTCCATAATAGCACCAACCTCAGTCTCGGATGGGATATGAATTGTTCAGTTATATGAGCAGCACAAAACCACAGCACGATGGTGACGTGATTTGCGGTCGGCTGTCCGAAAGCAAAGGGTGACAAACTGGTGAAATACTCGTACGGGGAAAAACTTAAACTCAATGTTTCTAAGTCTGTGCGAACAAAAAGCAGGCCTTTTATGGTTTACACAAAGCGAAACGCAGCGACTGTCAAACACCTATCAACTATAATTCTCAGCAGTTGCATTAAATTTATGTTCAAACATAGTACCACTCTAGCCCCATCTTTGCAATTACGGCAAAGTAGACAAGGCCAAAAACTACACATTCTTTAAAAGTACGGGATAGTCACAAAACTGTATCGTACATCTTTGCGGGCAAGTTGTATAACTATCCAGAGTTTGTCAGAAATTCTAAACATTCATATATTGTATAATTTTTGTATTTGCCGTTGTAATCATAGTGAGCATAACAACTAAACTATCAATGTTTTGTTCCACTTCTTTTGGGAGGGTTACGAGTATTTTGGATTGATCTTATCCTTATTTATAAATTTAAAGAAGTTAAATCTATGCTATATAGGGTCTTTATTTACTTGAGCCTTTAAGTGCACCCTCTACCACTCATTTTTTCAAACACAACAATGGTACATTTGTTTCTGCGTATGATACCCCTGATTTTACTCCACTTACATCTTGGCCCATCAATTACGCAATTACACATTTGCAAATAATGTAAGGGTTCATAACTCATGTTTTATACCCAACACTCATTTTAATGTCACCATACAATGCCGTGAAGGGTCTGTAAAACTCCCCAAACTTGTTGTGTTCATCTCAGTCCGTATCTTTTGATGGTTACAAAATAAATGGATGTTATTAATATTTCCTAAATAAATATTTTCAGATTTGGAGCAAAACAGGCTAACATATGCTAAAGCATGAGTCAAACACACAAAAAGTCTGCATCGGCCGTCCGACAACCTTCGAGTGACTTCGGACGCATAAGGAACGCACTCTCGGACGTTCGAAAAATAATAAGCCGAGTTCTCTAAACTCACTGACTTCATTTAAACGTATAACACCTGAGTACCGGACGTCCGACAAACGTTGCGACACTTCGGACGCAAAGCATTGAAGCACCGGACGTCCTAAACATTTTAAGGAAAACTTCTTGAACTCACTACCCGCGATCGGACGCGGAAAACCAGCCTATCGGACGTCCGATACCATCAACGGTTAGTTGACTCTTCAACTGCCTTCTATCCGTTGAGAGCATTAATTGAAATACTTTTTGGTCTCCTATAAATAGAGCAAAGTCAACCACTTCAAAACAATTTTGCACATTAAGACTACATCAGATTTTGAGTGATTCAAGTATGAAAATACTCCAAAAAAAAGATTTGTACACTTTGTTGTGTAATTTTCTATAAGTTTTTCAAGTGTGTTTCAATTTCTTCAATGGTGCAGCTTTGTAAGGGTTATCCGAGAGGTTGTAAAACTTCCTTACTTGACCAAGTGAGACTTGGGGCAAGGAGGAAGTGATCCTTCCTTTGTACACAAGAGACTGGTTGTAAGTTGATCAACTTGAAGAATCTTCCTATATAAAGTGTAGTTCAAACTCAAGTGGAGTTTGAAACTTGATTTGCTATTCTATCTTTTTACTTACTGTCTTGCAATAAAAACTATTTATTTCTTCTACTCACAAGCACTTGTTCTTCCTTATCAATTGCTCCACTGGGTGATCTTTTAGAAAAAGAGAGCAAGTTCACAAAAAGTGAATCACATCTTGGCTAGTATTTTTAACCACCTAATTCACCCCCCTCTCTTAGGCTGTCTTCGATCCTTACAATTGGTATCAGAGCTTGGTCTCCTAGAGATTAAACTCAATCGGTTTTGATGTAAAAATGACAACCAACAATGCCATGTTCTTTGAGGGACAATCAGTCACTAGACCTCCAATGTTCAATGGATCAAATTATGTGAGTTGGAAGGAGAGGATGATTATTTTCTTACAATCTATTGATATTGAGCTGTGATTTATTGTCAATGAAGATCCATATGATACTTTTATTATTGATGAAGATACAAATAGGCCGAGACCAAAAACAAGAAGTGAGCTGACTGCTGAAGATAGAACTCATCTCACTCTAAATGCCAAGGCGATGAATGTACTATACAATTCTTTATATTCAAATAAGTCTATTAGAGTCAAGGGCTGCAAATCTGCAAAAGAGATTTGGGATAAACTTAGAGAAATTCATGAAGAAAGTGAGAATGTGAGAGAACAGAAGAAATCCATTCTGGTCACTAAGTATGAATCTTTTAAGATGGAACCTCAAGAAAACATTGACAAGATGTATTGTAGATTCAATAATTTTATTAAGGATTTAGAAGTGCTTGAGAAAGATTACTCTCTAGGTGAGAAAACTCAAGTCCAAGGTGCAGGAAGAAGAAAACACAAAAGTGAGAAAGAATATTGCTCTGAAAGCTTCACAAGATGAAGATGATACAGCCTCCCTAGATGGAGATGACATGGAAGGTGATGATAGTGATATTGCACTCATTACAAGAGGCTTCAAAAGAATACTCAACAAGAGAAGATTCAGAAAAGGTGGACCCAACAATTCCTTCCCAAATCAGTCCAACAACCTGAGAAACAAAGGGAAGCTAGAGTTCAACAAAAAGTAAACTGATAAGTGCTTTGAATGCGGCCAACCTGGACACTATGCAAATGAGTGTCCAATGAAGAAAAAGAAGGAGAGCAAGGTTGAACGAAAATCAAAGTTCAACAATTTTCAAATCACTTGGAATGATTGCAATTCAGAAGGTGAAGTCGAAGAAGAAGAGGAATCTGTCCAAGTGGCTTTCATGGCCATTGGTGATAAAGAGGAACCACGTGTAACTCTCAAACTGATAGTGATAGTAAATCTGATAATGATGTTAATTCATTTTTGGAAAAAATGCACAACAGTTTGAAAGAATCCTATGTTAGAAACAAGGAACTAAAATAGAAAGTTAATTTTCTGATACAAGACAATGCAAGCTTTTTCGACAAAATAAATGTTTGAGAAATGAAAATGAGAACCTAAAAAGGATTGAAAATGATTTGCATGCTGAACTTGATAGAAAAATAAACTTCTGTAACATGCTTATAAATGAACAAAGTAACTTGAAAAGAAAAATGGATGATCTTAGTCATATGCTTCAATATAAGAAACAAAACTATTTTCAAAAGAATGACGCAAAACCTCATTTTGGTACTCATTAGAATAGGCTGAATCACAATGCAAATGATTTTGCTATCCATAGGAGAAGGCAAGTCAGATTTATTAAACCTGTTCATTTGAATAATTCTTTAACTGAGTGTAGCTTCTGTTGTCAATTTGGCCATATAAAAAGCAATTGTTATGTTAGAAAAAATATGAGAAATGGCATGAGATGCATGTGGATGGTTAGACATAATGCTAACTCTCAAGAACCCAAAAAGTAAAGGGTACCAAATATTATCTTATAGATCTCTGTGTAGGTGAACCTGGTGAATATTGTTAAGAAATCAAAGTGGTTCATAGATAGCGGATGCTCAAGACATATTACTGGTGATACATCACAGTTCATCAAGCTCAAACCAAAAGCAAGCGGAAAGGTAATCTTTGGAGATGACAACAAAGCCAAAACTGTTGGAATTGGTAATGTTGGTAAGAATGGTCAAATCTTTGTTCACAATATTTTTTTAATTGACAATTTGAGCTACAACTTGTTAAGTGTTAGTCAGTTGTGTGATAGGAATCTGTTTATGTTATTTAAAAAGCATGAATGCCTTGTTCTTGACTCAAAATTCAACATTATTTTTAAAGAAAAAAGAGTAAATGACATTTATGTAGTCATCCTTGAAAAAGTTAATTCCTCTAGCCTTAGTTGTCTCAAAGCAGCAAATGAGGACCCCTGGTTGTGGCATAGAAGGCTCTGTCATTTCAATATGGATTTGCTAAAAGAAATTTCCAAAAAGGAACTTGTTAGAGAGCTTCCAAAAATCAAATTTGAAAAAAATCGAATCTGTGATGCTTGCCAATTTGGAAAACAAGTTAATGTATCTTTTAAACCCAAGAAATGTGTTTCTACTACAAAGCTTCTAGAACTTTTACATCTTGATCTATTTGGTCCTACTCAAACCACAAGTCTAGGTGGCAAAAGATTTTATTTTGTTGTTGTTGATGATTATTCTAGATACACTTGAGTGATGTTTCTTGTACACAAAGATGATGCTTTCAAAAACTTTGTTTCACTATTTGTAAAAGCTCAGAATCTGATTGGTTTGAAAATCATCAAAATAAGGAGTGACAATGGCTCAGAATTTCATTTTTGTGGTTTTCCAGAATTTTGTGATAACAATGGTATTACACATGAATTCTCCATTGCAAGAGTCCCCCAACAAAATAGGGTTGTTGAAAGAAAAAATAGAACTCTTCAAGAGGCTGCTAAAACCATGCTTAGTAAATGTAATTTACCAAAGTATTTTTGGAATGAAACTATAAACACACCCTGCTATACCATAAACAGAGTTCTTTTAAGACCAATTTTGAACAAAACTTCCTATGAACTGATGTTTGATAAAAAGCTTGTTGTTGGATATTTTAGAGTCTTTGGTTGCAAATGCTTCATTCTAAATATCAAGGAACATCTTGAAAAGTTTGATAAAAAATCTGATGAGGATATTTTCTTGGGATATTGTGAGAATAAGAGAGCTTTTAGAATCTATAATCGTGGGACTCTGGTTATAGAGGAAGCTATACACATTACTTTTGATGAATCTAATGGTAACATTTCCATGAGTTGTGGTGAAGATAATGATGCAGGTGTTCAAGAAGAACTAAAGAAACTAACAATTAGTGACCAAGGTACTGCTTTACCAGAAAATGATTCAAAGGAAGATGAAACTCAAGACAGTCCAGCTAGGAAAAATAATGACAGAGACACTACCACTCCTAATGATCTTCCTAGAGCCTGGAAATTTGTCCAAAACTATCCTAAGGAATTCATCATTGGTGATCCATCTGAAAAGGTCAGAACACATTTCTCCTCTAGACAACTAATAGATAATTTTGCATTGGTCTCACATTTTGAACCCAAAAGTATTGTTGATGCATTGAAAGATGAGAACTGGATTTTAGCTATGGAAGAGGAGTTAAATCAATTTGAAAGAAATAAGGTTTGGACATTAGTTGCTAGACCACAAGATCATCCTATCATTGGCACCAAGTGGGTTTTTAGAAACAAAATGAATGACAAAGGTGAGGTAGTAAGAAATAAGGCCAGACTGGTAGTCAAGGGATACACTAAAGAAGAAGGAATAGATTTTGATGAATCATTTGCACCCGTAGTTAGGCTAGAATCAATTAGAATATTTTTGGTCTTCGCATGTTTTAAGAACTTTAAATTATTTCAAATGGATGTTAAAAGTGCTTTCTTAAATGGATTTATAGATCAAGAAATTTATGTTGATCAACCTCCTAGTTTTGAAAATGAAATTTATCCAAATCATGTTTTTAAACTCTCAAAAGCCTTGTATGGATTAAAACAAGTTCCAAGAGCATGGTATGAATGTTTGAGTGATTTTTTGATTGAAAATGATTTTAAAAGAGATATTATGGATACTACTCTTTTCACTAAATAAAGTTCACGTGATCTTTTAATTGTGCAACTATATGTGGATAATATTATATTTGGTGCTACTAATGAGAGATTGTGCAAGAATTTTTCCAATATCATGCAAAAAGAGTTTGAAATGAGTATGATGAGAGAATTAAATTTCTTCCTTGGACTCCAAGTGGTTTAAACCCGAGACGGAACATTCATCAATCAAACCAAATAGACCAAGGAGCTGCTAAAAAGATTTGGAATTGAGGATTCAAAACAAGTTGGAACACCTATGTGCACATCTACCAAGCTTGACAAGGATAAAGAAAGTACAAAAGTTGATGAAAAGAAGTATAGAGGTATGATTGGTAGTTTGCTTTACTTAACTGCTAGTAGACCTGATATTATGTTTGCTGTGTGCCTATGTGCTCGTTTTCAGTCTTGTCCAAAGGAATCATATTTGAATGCGGTAAAAAGTGTGACAGCCCCACCTTCTCCTAAGGCGAACCAAAAGGGTTAGCGGACTGCCTGCCCAGCTCTCGCCAGGACTAACGGTGCAGTTTAGAGCGATCTATTGCGTTCCGAAACTTATAACGCGCGTAAACAAAGCAAAAGGGCAAAATAACCCCAAAATAAAAAAAATGAAATTCGGAGTCTGCCATGAATAGTAACCGACCCGTCAGAACCCAACCAATATCAAACAAACATTCACATCTTGAACTTTAGTAATTACAACCCAAAGTGGCATACAAAAGTTTTCAAAAGTTAATATATACACGGGTTGCCAAATTAAAAGTGAAAACGGCCCTAAATATACATTTAGGGTTTCACTTCATATACAATACAAAAGAGATATACATCTAGTTCATTCGGCAATGATCTATCAAGATTCATTCCAAAAAGAGTCATATTCCTGTAAGGAAAACAAAAGGAACGGTGTGAGCTAATTGCCCAATGAGATACTATCACTTACGCACCCAAGTGCATATAAGCATCAAGCTTTCATTCAATATAGTAAAAATAAGCAAAGGCACACGTCAAATATAGTGATAAAAGGATACAGATGGCTCTCAAGAGTCCTTTCCTCGTTTGCATTTCTTGATCGGACGTCATTGACTCTCCGTCAATGTTCAAAAGTACCAACCGTAGACTCCACTTTACTTCCACTCCTTCCACCTAACATACCCCTACCGGGCCCGAAATCCAAACACTTGCACTTTGATATTACTCGAGTAAACCGGAATCGAGAGTCTCTCATACTACAAGATCCCATAACACTTCCCCAAGGCACATCAATTGGCACGACCAAGCCATCGCCGGCTCGATTCAATCAACTACCAATGGGGTTGAGCTCATTGATAACAATTGTAGTCGTTGGATACGCGTCCAAACGACACCAAGTCATGTATTTTCATTTCAAGTAACACTTCGTGTAACATTCCAATCACATGATAACAAGAATATAAGGCACATAGTGAGAGTGATAAAGTACACTTTCACTTCAAGCAATTAACATTCAAAGCACCAAGTTCAAGTATCAACTCCATATATTAACACACAAGTGAGTAGTACACTCACCAAGCTCGTAAATGTGGTTTCATGCACTTCCGTCAAAAGAACGTTGTGCACCACCGTCACGCCCTAAAACATGCAAACAAGTACAATGAGACTCGATAACGAGTCATAAACCAAGGCCAAACATGACCCCAATAGGGTTCCATAAGCATATACAAACATTAGAGGAAACCAGAAATTTCGGAAATGCAATTAGCTTTGGCCCTGAAAAAAACAGTTTTTGACCTCATTTTGCGGTAATGGCACCAATTTCACTACGATTATCGGATGAAGGTGTACGATACACAGATTCGAAGCTAAAAGATAGGGCTACAACATCACAGAAGGTCACTCAACCCAGTTTTGAGTGCAAACAGGTCAAAAATGCAAGATACTACATCAAAAACGTAAAACAGATTCACTAAAACGTATTCTAGCGGAAACATGATAACTCAGGCTCTCCAAGTCCAAATCCAGAAATTCCAAAGCCTGCTGAAATCTAAGAAACAGGGATACATTTCATCAGAAGACCTCAACAACCAATTCGGAAGCAATTACAGTCAAAACAACCAATTACAGGTGCAGTTCTTACATTCGGGTAAAACCAGAATAGCAATAGTAATTTCGACTTTTGTCATTCTACAATACTCCAATTGACCTGAAATTTTGTAGGCACCTCTAAAATACCATTCCCTACAACTTTCATGTTTTAAGCCAAGGCCAATTCGGCCTCTAACTAGGAGATAAAAATTCGGACAGAATGCTCCCACAAGAACCCTAATTTTCTGAAATTTCTTCCAAACCAGATATTGGTTGCAATTAATCACTTTTTCCACCTCCTAGAGTCATTATATACCATTTCCAATCATCATAGATAGTCACACAATCATGCTTATATTAAAACAGAAAAATCCCCAAAAATAATAAAACTTCATCACTTCAACCACAAATCAAGAAATAATCCATAAACTTGCATCTCAAACTACCACTAAGCATGATTTAAGCATCAATTAAAGGAGGAGGGTGGTTCTTCACAACTCACCTTAGAAACAAGAGAGAGAGAGCAAGAGGTCCTCCTAGCTTTCCAAATCACTCCACCAAACAACTTACTAACACTAATTGAAGAGGTTTTATGGAGTAAGTTCAAGTTTCAATGGTTGGTTTTGATGATTTGGAGCAAAATGGAAGCAAAACTTGAAGAGTTTCTTCCTTTCTTTTTGAGAGAGAGGGCCGGCCAACAAGGGAGAAGAAATGGAGAATTTTTGGTTGTTTTTTTGATTTAATTAGTCAATTGGTAAGACCATGAATAGTGGTCTTAAGGGTAGACCACTCAAATGGTGACACTTGTCACCTTTTATTAAATACCTACCTAACTTGTCTCTCTCATATCAATCCAAATTGCAACCTCTACTTATCTCTTAACACCCGATAAATTAATTCCAGTATCCAAAACTTAACCTAGTTGGCCGAATTTTTCCGAACTTTTCGCACTAGTGGGTCCCACGTCCGGTATACGCTCTTAATTTCTCAAAATCCATTTGATACTAGAAAAATCATCTAAAAATTATATCTGCTCCTTAAAAATATCTAGAAATTTTCCTACTCACGAAAATGCAGAAAACAAGCCATGAAAAATAATAAAACCTAGAAAATGGAAAATTACGGGTTCTCACAAAAAGAATCCTTAGATATCTAAAAAAAACCTTGAGATTTGACCTTTAGTATCCTAAGTGTCATGAACTTCCTCTGTGTGGATTCTCTGATGTTGATTTTGGTGGCTGTAGGGTAGATAGAAAAAGTACAACAGGTATATGTAATTTTCTTGGAAATTGCTTAGTGTCTTGGTTTAACAAAAAATAAAATGTCATTTCATTGTCTACAACTGAAGCTGAATATGTTGCTACTGGTGCTTGTTGTGCTCAATTATTATGGATGAAAATCACATTTAATGATTTTGGTTTAGTGTATGATTGTGTGCCTATGTATTGTGATAACATTAGTGCCATCAATTTGACAAAAAATTCCATTCAACATTCTAGAACTAAGCACATAGACATAAAGTATCATTTCATTCGCGATCTTGTCCACAAGGGTAAAATTTGTGTTCAATATGTTTGTTCTAAAGATCAAATTGCTGATATCCTCACAAAAGCCCTTCCACTAGATCAATTGGTGTATCTGAGAACAAAACTGGTCGTTTCAGAAAAAATATTCTAAGATTTTTTTTCTGGTCATTCTTTATCGGACGTCCAATAGGTTAGAACAGACGTCCGACAGTGTACTTTATCCCTTTTCCAGAAAAGTTTTGGTTCGAACGGTTGTGTCGGATGCTTCACTTCGTTCGACCGTCCGACACTCAAAAATTGCATCTTATAAAGAAATTCTCTACGTCATTCAATTCACTCTTACCTTTTTATCTCGGACGCAACTCTTCACACTCTCTCAAAGTTCAAAATTCAAATTCGTTTCTCCTTGGAACAAGTACCAAGAAATCACTCTGACCGTCACCTTCTCATACCTATTGCGGGTTTATTGCACTTCGTAACTTTCCCCAACCGCCAACTACACTATAAATCCCAATTACTACTCGAAACCCTAATCACAAAAACTCACTCTCTGTGGACTGTTTGTGCATCCATTGTAGTTCATACTGAACTTTGCACCGTTTGATACTCATTCGCATCACATCACACAACACAAACCACATTGCACTTCAATCATGGTGAGGATTAGAGGGGGATCCGTGAGTGCCAGACGCACTTTCATGCTGCGTGACGAAGAGGATGAATATGTTCAAATTGTTGAACCCACCATCAAATCACCCAAGAAGAAAATTGGAAACCGAGGTGGAAAAATGAAACAATCTGCTAGAAAAAAGCACAATGTGCCAACTAGAAAGCCATCTGCTGAACTATCTGATGAGCAGATGGAGGAACATCAATTTGAAGGGTATCCAGTGAGTGACAATGAAGAGGAACCAGTGCAGCCCACCAATGCAGATGTAACAGTAACCAAATCACCCAAGAAAGGAAAAAAGGACTGCCAAAAGAAAGAGCATTGCTCAACCCAAGGAAAAGCAAACTGTTGATCCTTCCGGGGATCAGCAGAATGCAGAAAAAATTGCTGAGAAACCATCTACTAGGAGATCACCAAGGACAAGGTCTGGTGTCCAGAGTGCTACGCAAACTGCTCAGCACAGTGAAAAAAGAAAGTGTTCTGAGCAGCCTGAGACCGAAACTGCTGCTGAACCCACTTCTCTACCCAAGTTCATCGATGATGAAGCCAGAGAAAGGTTTGAATAGATCTCGCAGAAGGGCTTCATCACCCAGAAGACCATTATCCCTTACGAATTCCGTAAGCTTGATCTTGAACCTGTTCTCAACCTGTTTGAATTCCAAAAATGGACCCATCTTTTAACCATTCCAAACACATACTATCTTGACATGCTCCATCAGTTTTTTGCTAATCTTAGGAAAGGCAGATCACATATTGATTTCATTTCTCGTGTCAACTCTGTTAACATTGAACTGAATCCTGACATTGTTAACTCTGTTTTGGAAACCAAAATTGAAAATGGTTTTAAAGGTAAAATTGCAAACTTCTTTTCATACGAAGAATTTCCCTCTGCATACCATCACTTTCATGTTGCAAAATTAATGACCTACTTTGAATCTCACTTTAATACTCCTGCTGAGGCTAGATTGGAGGATCTTAGCCCTCAGAATCTGATTATTTTCACCATAATTTCAAACTTGTTGGTGCCCACTGATGGCCACCGAACTGATGCAAATAAAATGGAACTTTACTTGTTCTACTGTTTTCTGGAAAAAATCTGAATTGATTTTGGTTTTGTCATGTGTAAGTTTCTGCTCAAGATAAGTTCTGACAGTCGTAGGAAACTGTCCTATGAAAAATTTCTGACTCCTATTTTCAATCATTTTGAAATTTCTTTTACTGGCAAATCCCCAAAAGAGAGTGCATCAACTGTGTTTTCAAAGGCTTACTTTGAAAGGAAAAATGTGAAATTTTTTGAGGGTTACTGGTGCTACAAAGAAACTGTCTCTAAGTCTAGGAGAAAAAATCTTCATGAAACCCCTATCACCCGTAAGACTCCTAGTGACCAGTCAATGTATGTGACACCTTTCACCATTCATCCCAGAAAATCAGCCTCTAAATTTCCTACATCCAACCTTGAGGTCATCACTCTGTTTGAGGACCTCAAACAACATATCCTGCTTCTTGAAGATGGCTTGATGATGACCATGACTTCTGATCAATAAGCCATTTTCGTTGCCAAAAGGAATCTACTCGTACCTCCAGAAAATAAAAATACACACCGAAAAGAGCCTAGAACTGAGCCAACCACTGAGCCTACCCCAGAGTACCGTGCCTCCAGTTCTCAACCACAGGACAAGGGAAAAGCTCCGGCAACTGAAGAAGAGACTGAAGAGGAGGATGATGATGATGAGGATGAGGACACTGAGGAAGAAGACTCTGCTCAGTTTCGTCTGGTTAGAAGAAGATCTGGATCCTCCAAAATCACATTTTAGGCACCCCTAGGCACATGCATCTCATGATAGTTCATAATAGGCTCTTAGCATCCCTTGCATTTCAAACTTTATGTGTTTTGTATTAAGACTTCTACTTTCCCTTTTACTGCTGGTCTGTAAGAATATTTGGATATTCTGTGTGCTTTGAACTCGTGGTTTGTTATTCCTATGATTTTTGGATGAATGTTTGGCACTTAATGTCTGATATTATTTGTTGCTGGACGATATTGTTGGTAATATGGCCATAGTTTTTAATGATGATAAAAAGGAGGAGAAATTGATTGAATTCTTTATGTGAGGTTTCTATGTGAGGGGGAGTCATCTTTTTCTGAGTAAACATGGGTGAACATTATTCTGAAGGGAAGTTGTACTTAAATTTTGTACTTAAGCAAAGAGGGGAGATGCATTAAGTAAGGGGGAGCTGTACTTAAATTTTTGCTCCATCCATTGTTTTGTCATCATCAAAAAGGGGGAGATTGTTCATCTCAATCCGTATCTTTTGATGATTACAAAACAAATGGATGTTAGTAATATTCCCTAAATAGATGTTTTCAGATTTGGAGCAAAACAGGCTAACATATACTGAAGCATGAGTCGGACGCACAAAAAGTCTGCATCGGCTATCCGACAACCTTCGAGTAAATTCGGACGCATAAGGAACTCACTCTCGGACGTCCGAAGATAATAAGTCGAGTTCTATAAACTCACTGACCTCGTTCGGACGTACAACACCTGAGTACTGGACGTCCGACAAACATTGCGACACTTCGGACGCAAAGCATTGAAGCACCGGACGTCCTAAACATTTCAAGAAATCTTCTTGAACTCAATGCCTGCGATCGGACGCGAAAAACTAGGCTATCGGACATCCGACACCACCAACGGCTAGTTGATTCTTCAGCTGCCTTCTATCCGTTAGCAGCATTAATTGAAATACTTTTTGGTCTCTTATAAATAGAGTAAAGTCAACCACTAAAAAAAACTTTTGCACATTGAGACTACATCAAATTCTGAGTGATTCAAGTGTGAGAATACTCCAAAAAGAAGATTTGTACTCTTAGTTGTGTAACTTTTGATAAGCTTTTCAAGTGTGTTACAACTTCTTCAATAGTGTAACTTTGTGAGGGTTATTCGAGTGATAGTAAAACTTCCTTACTTGATCAAGTGCTACTTGGGGCTAGGACGAAGTGATCCTTCCATTGTACACAAGAAATTGGTAGTAAGTTGATCAACTTGAAGAATCTTGCTATATAAAGTGATATTCAAACTCAAGTGGAGTTTGAAACTTGGTTTGCTATTCTATCTTTTTTACTTACTGTCTGCAATATAACTGCTTATTTCTTCTACTAACAAGCACTTGTTCTTCCTCATCAATTGCTCCGTTAGGTGGTCTTTTAGAAAAAGAGGGCAAGTTCACAAAAAGTGACTCAAATCTTGGCTAGTATTTTTAACCACCTAACTCACCCCCCTCTTAGGTTGTTTTCGATCCTTACATGTTAAGTGTGTAAACCCAAATCACCGACACAAAATAACTACCCAAAAAATAACTCTAAATCACACAACCCTAAACAACAGCAAATTTTCTAAAAAGTAGATAAAAATTTGTCTACACATTAATGAAAAATACCTTAAGATACGTAAGCTTCAGTTTTGCGTAGACGACCCGAGCGTGAAGCCTGAAGCACGAGCCAGCTGCCACCAGTCAAACGCAAACGAATACACAACAAATTGAATCACACATCAATGAAATTGTGGCAAATTAAACATGGTGACGGAACTTACGAGAAGAGGTGAAAATCCGGCGGGGGGCATGTTTACCAAGTCGCGACT
>NC_040036.1:42903953-42951591 GCF_003713205.1 Coffea eugenioides | reverse complement strand
GATCGAAGACAACCTAAGAGGGGGATGAATTAGGTTTTCTAAAACCAGCTAAGATATAGATCTCTCTTTTTCAAGCCTACCCTTCTTTTCTCAAAGACCACTTAATGGATCAGTTTACAAGAAAGCACAGGTGTTCGTGAGATGAAGAGGTGAACAGTTTATATAGTAAAGCTATAAACGAAAGTAGAGAAACAAACCAGACTTCAAACTCCACTTGAGTTTGAATAACACTTTATATAACAATTTACTTCAAGTTCAACAATTTTGCAACCAATTTCTTGTGTACAAGGGAAGGATCACTTCCTTCTTGCCCCAAACCTCACTTGGTCAAGCAAGGAACTTTTACAAACACTCGGATAACTCTCACAATGCTACACTATTGAAGAAGCTGTGTCACACTTGAAAAGTTATAAGAAAATTGCACAAGTTATGAATACAAATGTTCCTTTAGAATATTCTAATACTTGAATCACTCACGATTTGATGTAGACTTAATGTGTAAAGTTATTCTGAGGTGGTTGACTTTGTTCTTTTTATAGGAGACCAAAATATTTTTAAATTAATGCTGTCAACGGATAGAAGGCATCTGAAGAGTCAACTAGCCGTTGGTGCTGTCGGACGTCCGATGGTCAGTTTTTATGCGTCCGAGCGAGGTCAGTGAGTTCGAGAAATTTTCTTGAACCTCTTAGGACGTCCGATCCCCTCTCACCATGCGTCCGAGGGTAAGATGCAGACTTGGAGGTTCCTCTTCAATTCCTTCGGACGGCCGATGCATCCAATGTGTTGCGTCCGAAGTGCAGCAACGCTTGTCGGACGTCCGATGCTCAGGTGTTGAGCGTCCGATCGTGATCAGTAATCGTAGAAGCCCTGGCTTGTCTTCTTCGGACGTCCGAGTCTGAGTTCTTCATACGTCCGAAGTTACTCAATGGATGTCGGACGTCCGATACTCTCCTTTTGTGCGTCCGATATCTTCCTCAGCACTTTTCACCTTTTTTGATCTTCTTTTTGCTCTAAGTCCTCAGACCTGTTTAGTGTCATTTCTGAAAAGAGTCTCTACAAAAAGTATTAGTAACATCCGTTTGTTTTGTAATCATCAAAAGATATGAATTGAGATAAACAATCTCCCCCTTTTTGATGATGACAAAACACTTGGATAGAGCGAAAAGAAAAGTAGAAATACGAGCTGGGATTACAACTCCCCCTAACGAAGTGTATGAGTATACGAAAAGAAACGGAACTCCCCCTAAAACTGACTCCCCCTAACTAATTTCTTTACACCATCAGTGCTAATCCATTTCTCCCTCTTTTTGTCATCACAAAAGCAGGTATGCCATGTCTGATCAATTTTGATACCAGCAACATCAGATAACATCAGCACGATCCATCAGAAAGCAACAAAAAATTTGACAACAAAGATTTTTCAATCAGATAATATCATCAAAATCCATTCATGTCAGCACAATCCGGAATCATCAGAAACATTCATTCATAACAAACACATCCATTCACATCAGATAACATTAGAAACACTCAGTCATAGCATCTATAAACAGTAGAAAACATCCAGTTGTACAGACCAGAAGTACAACTCTTAGTACAAAAATTTTGCATACGAAAAGTTTTGCAGTGTAAAAGATGAACTATAGTTCTAAAAATAAAGTGCAGTGACCTAGCAGTGCCTAGATAGTGATTTTAGATGATCCAGGCCTCCTCCTGATCAGACGAAACTGTTTAGGAGCCACTTCTTCCTCAGTTTCTTCATCGTCTTCTTCATATGTCTCCTCAGTAGCTGGAGCCTTGCCTTTATCCTTGGGCTGAGAGCTGGAAGTTGGTGTGGCCTCAGTACCAGTAGTTGGCCCTGTGGGCTCAGGTCTTGGCTCTTTCTGATGAGCATTTTCATTATTTTCAGGTATTGGAGGCACAAGAAGGTTTCTTTTTTCAATAAAAGAAGATTGTTGGGTAGGGGTCATGGTCATCATGAGACCATCTTCAATAAGCATAACATGCTGTTTGAGGTCTTCAAGCAAGGAGATGACCTCAGAATTGGAAGAGAGGGACTTGCTGGCAGACTTTCTAGGATGAATGGTGAAAGGAGAGACATAGTCTGACTGATCACGAGGAGTCTTAGGAGTGACAGGGGTTTCATGAAAGTTTTTCCTTCTAGACTCAGCCACAGTCTCCTTATAGCACCAATGGCCATCAAAAAATCTTAAGTTCTTTCTTTCAAAATAAGCTTTTGAGAAAACTGTTGAAGCACTGTCTTTGGGTGATTTTTCAGAAAAAGGTATTTTAAAATGGGCAAAGATAAGGGTCAGAAATTTGCCATAAGAGAGCTTCCTACGACTGTCAGTGCTAATTTTGAGCAGAAACTTGCACATCACAAATCCAAAGTTAATGCGGATTTTTTCAACAAAATAGTAGAAAAGATAGAGTTCCATTTTGTTTGCATCTGTTCTGTGACCATCAGTTGGCACCAACAGATTTGAAATGATGGTGAAGATGATCAGATTCTGAGGACTGAGATCATCTAATCTTGCCTCAGCAGGAGTATTGAAGTGGGTTTGAAAATAGGTCATGAGTTTAGCATTGTAAAAATGATGGTAGGCAGAAGGAAATTCCTCATACGAAAAGAAACTTGCAATTTTTCCTTTGTAACCATCTTCAATTTTTGTTTTCAAAATGAAATTTACAATGTCAGGTGTTAATGTGATGTTCACAGAGCTGACCCTAGAGATGAGTTCTATGTGTGAGTTACCCTTTCTAAGATTAGCAAAGAATTGATAAAGCATGTCAGGGTAAAATGTATTAGGAATGGTCAGAAGATGAACCCATTTTTGGAATTCAAACAGCTTAATAACAGGTTCAAGATCAAGCTTACGAAATTCATAGGGAAGGATGAGCCTTTGGGTGATGAACCCTTTTTGAGAGACCAACTCAAATCTGTCTCTGGCTTCATCATCAATGAATTTTGGGAGAGGAGTGGGTTCTATTACCGGCTGAGATAATGGATCCTTCGCAGAACGTTTCCTTTTCGAGGTTTGTGTGGCAGATGACCCAATATTTTGAGCCTCAGTCCTTGTCCTTGGAGATTTCTTGGTGAAGGGTTCAGGTGTTTGCTGATTCTCAGCAATGTTTCTTTCATTCTGCTGATCATCAGAGGGATCAGCAGATTCTGATGATCAGCAGATTGCTTTTTCTTGGATTAGGGAGTGCTCTTCCTTTTTGCAGTTCTTTTTCTTTTACCAGATGACCTTGTGACAGTTTAATCATCCTGTGTAGCCCGTTCTGGTTCCTCATTTCCACCAACTGTGTTTTCTTTAGAGTTTTGCTCTTCCATCTGCTCATCAGATGGTTCAGCAGTTGGAGAAACCCTTTTTCTTTGGGCAGTTTGCTTCACTTTACCACCACGGGTCACAATCTTCTTTTTAGGTGCTTTGGTAGACGGTTTCACAAATTTAATGTTCTCATCTCTAAGTCTAAAAGACCGTCCGGCACTAGTAGATCCTCCTCTGATTCTAACCATGATGCAATGTGGATGTGTTTTTGATGCAGAACGTGGTGTATAGAGGAAGAATGCAGTATGAGCAAACGAGAATGCACTGAAATGCCGCAAGGTTAGGGTATCGCATGTGAATTAGGAACTATGGGGTAGTTGGGGGTTAGGAGTGATTTTTATGGGTGGTTAACGGGCAATAGAGGTGTAATGGCGTTGGTTGAGTCAATTTCTTGGAACTTGATTTGAGGAGAGAGGAATTTGAATTTTAAATATGAGAGGAAACTGAAAGGTTGCGTCCGAGACCGTGGAGGAAAATGAACTGAGGAAGATGGGTAACTGCCTTATAAGGCACAATTTTTTGAGTGTCGGACGTCCGAACGAAGTGAAGCGTCCGACACAATCGTCCGAACCAGTGCTTTTTTGAAACGGGACGAAAAACACTGTCGGACGTCCGTTCCAATTCATCGGACGTCCGATAAAGATTGACTAGAAACAAAACTTAGAATATTTTTTCTGAAACGCCCAGTTTTGTTCTCAAGAACACAAATTGATCCAGTGGAAGAGCTTTTGTGAGAATATTAGCGATTTGATCTTTAGAACAAACAAACTGAACACAGATTACCCCCTTGGAGACAAGATCGCGAATGTAATGATGCTTTATATCTATGTGCTTAGTCCTAGAGTGTTGAATGGGATTTTTTGTCAGATTAATTGCACTAGTGTTGTCACAGTACATAGGTACACATTCATATACTAAACCAAAATCATTCAATGTGTTTTTCATCCATAACAATTGAGCACAACAAGCACCAGTAGCAACATATTCAGCTTCAGTAGTGGACAATAAGATAGCATTTTATTTTTTACTAAACCAAGATACTAAGTATTTTCCAAGAAAGTTGCATATACCAGTAGTACTTTTTCTATCTATTTTACAACCACCGAAGTCAGCATCAGAAAATCCACATAAAGGAAGTTCATGACATTTTGGATACCACAAGCCAAAGTTTAAGATTCCTTTAAGATATCTAAGAATTCTTTTTACCGCATTCAAGTTTTTTTTTACTAAACCAAGATACTAAGTATTTTCCAAGAAAGTTGCATATACCAGTAGTACTTTTTCTATCTATTTTACAACCACCGAAGTCAGCATCAGAAAATCCACATAAAGGAAGTTCATGACATTTTGGATACCACAAGCCAAAGTTTAAGATTCCTTTAAGATATCTAAGAATTCTTTTTACCGCATTCAAGTGTGATTCTTTTGGACAGGATTGAAATCGAGCACATAAGCATACAGCAAACACGATATCAGGCATACTGGCAGTTAAATAAAGTAAACTTCCAATCATACCTCTATACTTCTTTTCCTCAACTTTTGTACCTTCTTCATCTTTGTCAAGTTTGGTAGATGTGCACATAGGTGTTCCAACAGGCTTTGAGTTCTCCATTCCGAATTTTTTCAGCAGCTCCTTGGTGTATTTTGTTTGATTTATAAACGTTCCATCTCGAGTTTGAACCACTTGTAGTCCAAGGAAGAAGTTTAATTCTCCCATCATGCTCATTTCAAATTCTTTTTGCATGATGTTGGAAAAGTCCTTGCACAAGCTCTCATTAGTAGCACCAAATATGATATCATCCACATATATTTGCACAATTAAAAGATCTCGTGAGCTTTATTTTGTGAAAAGTGTAGTATCTACAATGCCCATTTTAAAATCATTTTCAATCAAAAACCCACTCAAACGTTCATACCATGCTCTAGGAGCTTGTTTTAATCCGTATAAAACTTTTGAGAGTTTAAAAACATGATCTGGATAAGATTCATTTTCAAAACCAGGAGGTTGGTCAACATAGACTTCTTGATCTATAAAGCCATTTAAGAAGGTACTTTAACATCCATTTGAAATAATTTAAAATTCTTGAAACATGCAAATGCTAGAAACATTCTAATGGACTCCAGCCTAGTTACAGGTGCAAAGGACTCATCAAAGTCTATTCCCTCTTCTTGAGTGTATCCCTTAGCCACCAGTCTGGCCTTATTTCTAGCAACCTCCCCTTTATCATTCATTTTGTTTCTAAAAATCTACTTTGTGCCAATGATATGATGGTCTTGTGGTCTAGCAACCAGGGTCCAAACCTTGTTTCTTTCAAATTGGATTAACTCTTCTTCCATAGCTAAAATCCAGTGCTCATCATTCAATGCATCAACAACATTTTTAGGTTCAAAGTGTGATACTAAAGCAAGATTATCTACTAGGTGTCTAGAGGAACGAGTTCTGACCTTTTCAGATGGATCACCAATTATAAGCTCCTTGGGATGGTTCTGGACAAATTTTTAGGTTCTTGGAAGATCATTAGGAGTAGTGGTATCTCTATCATTCACTTCTCCAGTTGGACTGTCTTGAGTATCAGCATTCTTTAAATCAATTTCTGGTGAAGCAGAGCCATGATCATTGATTGCTAACTTCTTTAATTCTTCTTGTACACTTGTATCATCATCTTCACCACAACTCATAGAAATGTCACCATTAGATTCATCAAAAGTAATGTGTATCGCCTCCTCTATAACCAGTGTTCTACGAATATAGACTCTGAAACCTCTTTTGTTTTCACAATATCCCAAGAAAATTCCCTCATCAGATTTCTTGTCAAACTTTTCAAGATGTTCCTTGATGTTTAAAATGAAACATTTACAACCAAAGACTTTAAAGTAACCAACAACAGGCTTTTTGTCAAACATGAGCTCATAGGAAGTTTTGTTCAAAATTGGTCTTAAGAGAACTCTGTTCATGGTATAACAGGCTGTGTTTATGGTTTCAACCCAAAAATACTTTGATAAATTGCATTCACTAAGCATGATTCTAGCAGTCTCTTGGAGAGTTCTATTTTTTCTTTCTACAACTCTATTTTGTTGGGGGACTCTAGCAATAGAGAATTCATGTGTAATGCCATTGTTATCACAAAAATCTGAAAAGCCACAAAAACGAAATTCAGTGCCATTATCACTTCTAATTTTGATAATTTTCAAGCCAATCAAATTCTGAACTTTAGTAAACAGTGATACGAAGTTCTTGAAAACATCATTTTTATGTGCAAGAAACATCACCCATGTATATCTGGAATAATCATCAACAACAACAAAATAAAATCTCTTACCACCAAGGTTTGTAGTTTGTGTAGGACCAAACAGATCAAGGTGTAAAAGTTCTAGTGGTTTTGAAGTAGAAACACATTTCTTGGGTTTAAAAGATACCTTGACATGTTTTTCAAATTGGCAAGCATCACATATCCGGTCCTTTTCAAATCTGATTTTTGGGAGACCTCTAACAAGATCCTTTTTAGAAATTTCTTTTAGCAAATCCATATTGAAATGACACAGCCTTCTATGCCACAACCATGGGTCCTCATTTGCTACTTTGAGACATTTGAAATAGGAGGAATCAATTTTTTCAGGAACAACTACATAGATATCATTAACTCTTTTTCCTTTGAAAACAATGTTGAATTTTGAGTCAAATATGAGACATTCAAGCTTCTTGAACAATACAAACAGATTCCTATCACACAATTGACTAACACTTAATAAATTGTAGCTCACATTGTCAACAAGAAGGACATTGTGGATAAAGGTTTGACCATTCTTACCAACATCACCAATACCAACAGTTTTGGCTTTGTTATCATCTCCAAACGTTACCTTTCCACTTGGTTTTGGCTTGAGTTTAATGAATTGAGATGCATCACCAGTCATATGTCTTGAACATCCACTATCAATGAACCATTTTGATTCTTTAGCAATGTTATCCAGGTTCACCTACACACAAACCCACAAGATAATACTTGGTACCCTTTACATGTTGGGTCCTTGAGAGTCAGCATTATGTCTAACCATCCACATGCATCTCATGCCATTTTTCATGTTTTTCTTGACATAACAATTGCTATTCATGTGACCAAATTGACAGCAGAAACTGCACATAGTTGATAAATCACTTGAGTGAACAGGTTTTATAAATCTGACTTGCCTTCTCCTATAGACAGTGAACTCATTTGCTCGATAATTTAACCTATTCTGATGAATATCAAAGTGAGATCTTGTGCTACTTCTTTGAAAGAGGCTTTGTTTCTGATGTTGGAGTAACTGATCAAGATCATTCATTATTCTTTTCAAGCAGTTTTGTTCCTTTTTGAGAATGTCACAGAGGTTTGTCCTTTTGTCAAGTTCAGTATGTAAATCAAATTCAATCTTTTTCAGGTTATCATTTTCATTTTTCAAATGTTTGTTTTGTCGAAAAAGGTTTGCATTGTCTTGAATCAAAAAATTAATTTTCTGTTTTAGTTCTTTGTTTCTGATATAAGATTCTTTCAAATTGTTGTGCATCTTTTCCAAAAATGAATTAACATCATTATCAGATTCATTATCACTATCAGTTTGGGAACTACAAGTAGTTACCTCATCATCACCAATAGCCATGAAAGCCACTTGAGCAGATTCCTTTTCTTCCTCAACTTCACCTTCTGAGTTGCAATCATTCAGGTGATCTGGAAATTGTTGAACTTTGGTTTTCGTTCAACCTTGTTCTCCTTCTTTTTCTTCATTGGACACTCAATTGCATAATATCCTGGTTGGCCACATTCGAAACACTTATCAGTCTGTTTCTTGTTGAACTCCAGTTTCCATTTGTTTCTGAAGTCATTAGACTGATTTGGGAAGGAATTGCTGGATCCACCTTTCCTGAATCTTCTCTTGTTGAGTATTCTTTTGAAGTCTCGTGTGATGAGTGCAATATCACTGTCATCACCTTCCAAATCATTTCCATCCTGTGAGGATATTTCATTTTCGTCTTGTGAAGCTTTCAGAGCAATACTCTTTCTTACCTTGGTGTCTTCTTCATCCTGCATCTTAGATTTAAGTTTCAGTTCGTAAGAAGTTAGAGAGTTAATCAGAGATTCAATGGGTAAAGTATTCAGATCCTTGGCTTCCTCAATGGCTGTCACTTTGCTCTCCCAGTCCTTTGATAGAGCATTCAGGATTTTTCTATTCTTCTCACCTAGAGAGTACTCCTTCTCAAGCACCTCTAAATCCTTGATCAAATCATTAAATTTACAATACATTTTGTCAATATTTTTATGAGGCTCCATCTTAAAGAATTCATACTTAGTGACTAGAATGGATTTCTTTTGCTCTCTCACATTCTCGCTTCCCTCATGGATCTCTCTAAGTTTATCCCAAATTTCTTTTGCAGATCTGCAATCTTTGACTCTAATAGACTCATTTAAGTTTAATGCACTGTATAGAACATTCATAGTCTTGGCATTCAGAGTGAGATGAGTTCTATCTTCAGCAGTCAACTCACTTCTTGTTTTTTGTCTCGGCCTATGAGTAGTATCATCAACAATAGTCGCGTCATATGGTCCTTCACTAACAATAAACCACAACTCAATATCAATGGATTGTAAGAATATAATCATCCTTTCCTTCCAGCTTACATAGTTTGATCCATTGAACATTGGAGGTCTAGTGACTGATTGTCCCTCAAAGAACATGGCATTATTGCGTTGTCATATTTACTGCTAAGCTGATTGAGCTTAATCTCTAGAGACCAAGCTCTGATACCAATTGTATGGATCGAAGACAACCTAAGAAGGGGGTGAATTAGGTTTTCTAAAATAGTTAAGATATAGCGTCACTCTTTTTCAAGCCTACCCTTTCTTTTCTCAAAGACCACTCAATGGATCAGTTTACAAGAAAGCACAAGTGTTCGTGAGATGAAAGGAGAACAGTTTATATAGTAAAGCTATAAACGAAAATAGAGAAACAAACCAGACTTCAAACTCCACTGAGTTTGAACAAACACTT
This sequence comes from Coffea eugenioides, assembly GCF_003713205.1. Classification (NCBI taxonomy): domain Eukaryota; kingdom Viridiplantae; phylum Streptophyta; class Magnoliopsida; order Gentianales; family Rubiaceae; genus Coffea; species Coffea eugenioides. The sequence goes on along the minus strand of NC_040036.1, from coordinate 42,942,232 downwards.
TATATAATCAAGCTACTTCAAGTTGAACAATCTTGCAACCAATTTCTTGTGTACAAGGGAAGGATCACTTCCTTCTTGCCCCAAACCTCACTTGGTCAAGCAGGGAAGTTTTACAAATACTCGGATAACCCTCACAATGCTACACTATTGAAGAAGCTGTGTCACACTTGAAAAGCTACAAGAAAATTGCACAAGCTAGGAATACAAATGTTCATTTGGAGTATTCTAACACTTGAATCACTCACGATTTGATGTAGACTTGATGTGCAAAGTTATTCTGAGGTGGTTGACTTTGTTCTTTTTGTAGGAGACCAAAAAATTCTTCAATTAATATTGTCAACGGACAAAAGGCATCTGAAGAGTCAACTAGCCGTTGGTGTTGTCGGACGTCCGATAGTCAGTTTTTATGCATCCGAGCAAGGTCAGTGAGTTCGAGAAATTTTCTTGAACCACTTAGGACGTCCGATCCCCTCACACCATGCGTCCGAGGGTAAGATGCAGACATGGAGGTTCCTCTTCAATTCCTTCGGACGGCCGATGCGTCCAATGTGTTGCGTCCGAAGTGCAACAACGCTTGTCAGACGTCCGATGCTCAGGTGTTGGGCGTCCGATCGTGATCTGTAATCGTAGAGGCCCTGACTTTTCTTCTTCGGACGTCCGAGTCTGAGTTCTTCATACGTCCGAAGTTACTCAATGGATGTCGGACGTCCAATACTCTCCTTTTATGCGTCCGACATCTTCCTCAGCACTTTTTATCTTTTTGATCTTCTTTTTGCTCAAAGTTCTCAGACCTGTTTAGTGCCATTTCTGAAAAGAGTCTCTACAAAAAATATTAGTAACATCCGTTTGTTTTGTAATCATCAAAAGATATGAATTGAGATAAACATTATGTAATTATAGTATGGAGTGGTAAGTGTGACATTTAGCTTGCCATTTTAAGTTTGGAAGTTGGCTTGACGTTTATGTGCCATTAGGGTTTGTACGCTTTAAATTGAAGTTATTTCACTAGTTATATTGAGTTGCTAGTTCTTTGATCGACCGAGTCCCGGCGAGAGTTAGGCAGGCAGTCCACTGATACCCTAGGGTTCATCCTAGGGAGAGGTGGGGCTGTCACACCATTTCAAACCTTTACACTTCTTCATTCCAACGGGCCGAAGTTTTTTGGAGGCTGTGGACGACATTTGAGAGTTCTCCCTGGACGCAATAGGAGCAAGGCAAATTGCATCGCTTGGTGCAGCAGATGAGGGCCACAGTGCTTTCATGCACCCAGGTTTCGTACCATTGGTAACGTTCATATTACTATCATTTATCGGGGAGGTTATATCATTTGATTGCCCACTGTCGGAATCTCGAATGTGTAAAGGGTTCAGCCTATGTCCAGAGTCCTGCACATCTGCATACTGACATTGGTATCCGCCACTAGACGACGACAGCTGAACAACGGAAGTAGCGTTCATCTTGGCCAGATTTGCAGCACGGTTGGCACAACCTCGGCTGCTGTCGGTACCCTTTGGTGGGAGGAGGTGGGCATCACTTCTGCGTCGACACCTAATTGTAGTGTCGTCCTCTGCTACACAAGTCCTTTCGTTCCTTCTCACCAATGCTTCCCTCACCAAATCTAACGACCGCCTCATGCTACTCATCGTTTCCCTTACAGCTATTAGGTGCGCTTTCAACTCGTTGTTACTTTTCTCAAGAAAAGTGAGCCTACTATCAACCGACAGAGGAGGTTGAACAGCAGCTGAACATTCTTCACGTTCTGCATGTGTTTTCATGGTCAATTTTACCTGCCAGGAAACCAATTAATCTCTCGCAACACGGTGGATTAACAAAAGATTTGGGTGACTTTAAACCAGTATTTCGATAACTATTTACCCACCCACACAAACATGGCCTCTGCTTACCGGGTAATTCATCTGTTCGTCAAAGACGCCGACAGACTTCAACCTAACCTTGCCCAAATCAATGTCAGCCTGCCGCCACTGCCTAATCCATGAGATTGCAGCAACATTTTTGGACTGCAAACGATCATCTCCCAAGCCAAACCGACCAAACTACATTATCTACAAACATGCACGCATCATAATGTAATCATTAATTCACCAATTATTATGCTGCAGTGTAGTTCATGATGACGACATAAGTCGCACAACTCACCACAAGAAGCGTCACACATCCAGACACCTCGCGCACTGCTAAGGCTTGTGTTGTCCTTATCCCAAACATGAGTTTATCATACACAAATTTGCTCCAGTCGTACTCTGCCAATTCCCCTGCCCGCACAACAAATGACGCAAACTCCCTATAGAAACTGTCACTTTTCCCAGGGCATAGCAGGTCATACATCAAAAGTAGAAAGAATTTAACTCTAACTTCTGTGCTGCAACTTTGAAGATTCTGAAGGTTTCGATGCACTTCGCTATACACAATACATCCTTCTACAACTGGGATGTGGAGCTTATCTTCAAGTGCCGCACTAATGCCTATACTACGTAAACCATTGGATACGTCCCTGCTGCCTTGCGGGACTCCAAAACATGCCGCAACATCTGATACGGTCACTGGCAAAAAGTGGCTGTGGATAGTCACACAACCACTTTCGGTGTTGAAACTGTTAATAATCCATGACAACATTTGTGGGTCCAGTGTAAAAGGCATAAGTTCAAGAATGCCAGTGAAACCACAGTCACATACAACTTGTCTTTGGTCCGTTGTCAGCCAATCAATCGTTTCCTTAACATTCATCAAATTCATTGGACTAGTCAACGTACTTCCCTGCAACAATCCATGGCTAAGGCAGTTAGTACATGCAAAGTGGCGACGCATGGTACCTTTTACAACATATGCATAAGCTACAAACACTGGGCGCTATATACCTACTTGACTCACCTGCACTGCCCAGCCTACACTACCTTCGACCTGTGATGAACGCCAATTGCAATTGTTAGATATTTCTCCCATCGGACTACACCTCAACAAGTAGGCAAGATCCATTGACACACCAGCGCCACCTTCGACAGTCCCTGCGCAATTTTCCCCCTCTGTGCACCTTAATGGACTTGTGGATGAACTAGAGTAAAGTGACAGGAGCACCTTCCAGTCCATACTCCCATCTTCGTCGTCCCTGCGTTTTACGGTTGCACGGGCGGACAAGATCCATGAGATGCAAGCCGCAACTGAGAAAATATGCTCTAACGAACACAACGCCTCTAGATGCACAAACATTTTTTTCCCCTACACAGGAACCCCCAAAACAAGAACCCTACCAAAAAATTTATCAAGTGGGTTTATGGGTTGCCTTGCTAACTTAGTGATGTGGCCTCAAACCAGTTTTGCTGCTCTAACTGTTGGTTTCGAATCCATATATTATATACACATATATACATATATATAGGTGTGTGTGGCTATATATGTACATATATATCTCCTAATTTTGTCGTTAGCTATGCACAATTCAAAATTTTGTTCTTCACTACCTATCCGGACCAATAAAAAAATTACAACGTATTCGTGGCCCACGACTGGGCCTGTGCTACCAACAAACAAAAAAGTAGTTGCTGCTTACTTTCGACCATTTCGAACTTTGCCGTGTCCGCTTCTCACCAGACAAAAAGTCACGGAAGTAAGAAGGCACGGTTAACTAGTTGTACCTACATGAGTAGTGCATGTCTTTATTGTGCTTAAGTCGGACAACTGTGGTGGCTGTAAATTCCCCTCATTTATGGTGTTCACCATTGATTATTGTAGCGGCATTTACTACAACTATTTACACCGATTATGGTAAGCATGTGCACATGCTTAACCATAAAAAAACTGAACATATACAAGCAAGTATTCTAAAAAGTTTAAATACTTACATGCTTACTGGGGCTTCCAAGAAACCAAAGAACGGTGCAGAACCAGACGACCTCTGCAACAACAATTGCACTGTTGTGTTTCAAGGATGAAGTCAAGCACGGTGTAAATGGACTGCACAGTCCTTAGGTCTATGCTTCTTTTTCAACAAACCAGATCCCTACCACGCGTTTTTGGCAAGGACGGTGTGGGACCGTGCCAGCTGTCATCGCTTTTCCCGCCATTTGCATACCTTCATTTCATTTTCCCTCCATTTACTGCAAAGGTTTCCCGCGTGTTTCTGGTCCGGGTCTTTCCTTTGTACCAATTATTTGGTGACCCCACTTGTTGCCGATGGCGTCTGAAGTAAGGTTCAACTTCGGCATTGCATTATTAAACTCCGGCTTCCACTATGGACCCGAATACCGGATGACACAATGTAACTACATATATTTTATATTTAGTTTTAGATTACATATGTATGTCATTCTTTTTAGTGGTTGCATCTTATATTCATGAACTATCTGCACACGAAAATAACATTTCATATTATTGTATTATTTGTTACACCACTTCTCTCATTTTGTTAGGTCTACATTAATGCAAGTTTAATTCTTATTTGTCTCGTGTACCAGAAAATACATTTTATCCTATTCATGTTGATACGTCCAAAAGGTAATCAAATGCATGCTCAAATTTTAGAATGAATAAGTTTCTTGGTATATCGGTTGTAAAGGTTCATTTCCACCTTATAAATTAGGTGTCTTCACTTTGCAGAAACAATTTCCTGCATATCTCTGCAGTGGAAACAAGGTTTAAACTTGCTATAGGTTACTTTCTTGTTTTCCATTCTATCGTAAAGGGTAATTTGGCATTCAGCATAATTTTATTGCTATTTTATCCAACCAATAAATTAGCTTATGAAAAAATGGAAAATGGATAATTTATGGAGGCAAGCCATAAATAGCTGGTGTTTTATTGTAAAACAGCTTTATCTTTATTTTATTTCGATAAATAAATTTGTTTATGAGAAAATTGGTACTCTTTTCTTATAATGGAGGAAAGCCATAAATAGCTACTGTTTTATTACAAAATGGGCTTATTTTCTTTTTATCCGAGAAATAAATTTGTTTATGGAAAAATGGGTGTTAAAATAAATTTTCTTTTTATCCGATACATAAATTTATTTCAGACATCCATACAAAAATATTATTTATCGGATAAAATAAAAATAAATCCGTTTTTCAATAAAACACTAGCTCTTTCCTAATAAACCTATTTTTCAATAAAATACTAGTTCTTTATGACTTTTCTCCATTATAAGAACAGAGTACCCATTTTTGCATGAAATAATTTTATTTATCGGATAAAATACAAATAAATCTGTGATCCAATAAAACACTAGCTCTTTATGGCTTTCCTTCATTATAAGAACGGAGTACCCATTTTTTCATAAAAAAAATTATGAAAAAAATAAAATAAAAAATAAACCCATTTTTCAATAAAACACTAGTTCTTTATGACTTTTCTCCATTATAAGAACACAGTACCCATTTTTCTCATAACAAATTTTATTCATCGGATAAAATAAAAATAAACCCGTTTTTCAAAAAAAACACTAGCTTTTTATGACTTTTCTTCATTATAAGAACAAAGTACCCTTTTTCTCATAAAAAATTTATTAATCGGCTAAACTAAAAACAAACCCATTTTTCAATAAAATACTAGTTCTTTATGACTTTCCTCCATTATAAGAACAGAGTACCCATTTTTTGCATAAAAAAGTTTTATTTATCGGATAAAATAAAAATAAATTCATTTTCCAATAAAACACTAGATCTTTATGGCTTTTCTCCATTATAAGAACAGAGTACCCATTTTTCATAAACAAATTTATTTATTGGATAAAATAAAAATAAATTCACTTTTTAATAAAGCACCAGCTACTTATGCCTTTCCTCCATAAATTATGTATTTTCATAAGTTAATTTATTAGTTGGATAAAATCAGAATAAAATTAGGTTGAACAGCAAATTACCCTTTAGGATAAAATTGAAATAGAGGAAAGTAACCTATAGCAAGTTTTAACTCCATTTCCAATACAAAAATATGCTAGAAATTTTTTTTGCAAACGCAAGACACCTAATTCATAAAGTCTCAAGAAACCTTTGCGCGTTATACAAAAGCAACTTATTCATTCTAAAATTTTAGCATCAATTTGATTATCTGTTGGACGTATCCACCTGAATAGGATAATATGTATTTTATGGGACACGAAACATAATAAGAATTAAACTTGTATTAATGTAGACCTAACAGAATGAGAGAAATAGCGTAAAAATTAATACAATAATAAGAATAACAGAGTTCGTATAACAAAATTAGTATAGTCTAGAATTTTATTTTTTTTGTTCACATAGTTCACGAATATGAGATTGAACGACTAAAAAAAAGACATCTATATCAATCTATATGTATTGCAGAGGGAATTTAGGATAAGGAGCTTTCCAAATTGTCATGTTGTCTGAATACTATTTTATTAGAATTTTACATTTCTAAAATTAAGAAATGTTTATCTAACAACTAATCCTATAACTGCTCGTACAAATCCTATAATCATGCTCATGTTTTTCCCACATTTTCCTCACGTTTTCCCCACTAACCCATAAAATTAAAACTCCTAAATTTTAAGTAACAGATAATAGCCACCCATGTAAAAATGATATCTGCAAATTTCAATTAATGTCTCACATTTACTGCTGACTTTACTGATAGTATTAACTAACGGTTATTACTGACATTCACATCTCACACTTACCACATTACTCATACTAATAACTAACTGTTAATTTAAGAAATTCGCAACTACAAAAGTCACATATTCAAAATTTAGGTGCATGTTTAAATTATAATTTTCACAATTCAACATATTTTATTGTCATAATATAGTTTGCTCTCATAATCATTCACAAAACTGATGCTCACTAATCCAATTGACCCATTTCATTTGTCATCATATAAATTCAATACAGTGAAAAAATTATGTATCATACATTCACCATGGATAAATCTCAGTTACAAACATTTCAGTTAGTCACAAAGTCAAGATTTTTTTCCTAGAGGGGCTAAAATTTTTGTATAGGGGCTAAAATGGGTACTCTGTTTTTATACTGGAGGAAAGCCATACAGAGTTAGTGTTTTATTGAAAAATGAATTTATTTTTATTTCATCCGATGAATAAATTTGTTTGTGAAAAAATGGGTACTCTGTTCTTATAATGGAGGAAAGCCATAAAGAGTTAGTGTTTTATTGAAAAATGAATTTTACGTATTCTATCCGATAAATAAATTTGCTTATGGGAAAATTGGTGTTAAAGAGGTGGTATTTGATAGGAAAATGATACTTTAGGAAACCAATGGATAACAGTTAAAACACAATCACAGATTTGACATTTTAAATAGTGACGAATCGGTTCCGTTTGGATTAGATATTTTTCGGGATATTTTTCAAAAACAGCACTATAGTCCTTCGAACATGAACTACAAGTACTGTACGTATCTGCTATTCTTTGCCCTTTTACACCATTCCTTTTGACTTATGTGCTTTCTCATAAAACATTTTCATTTATTTTTTTAAATGCAAAAACAATTAATGAAATATGTATAACTCGAAAAAAATACTATTTTAATTATTGCCACTTTGCTCATACATTGTAAGATTGATAAGAAAGCTGTCAAGCGTTGCTATTTTTATGAATGATAACTTTTTCTGTAAATGGCCTGCTCTTTATGGCTTTCCTTTATTATATGTCAACGCACCTGTTTTTAACAAGCATTTTACATCTAATTTATTTAGCACTGTAAACAATGATATTCACAATGTTTCTTTCCCTTTTACACCAACTACTTTGACTTGTGGATTTTTGTGCTCTGAGAAAAAAGATTTTCGCTTACTTTTTTTTTAAACTGCAAAAGAAAAAATAAATTTCCCTATAAATTTCAAAAATACTTATTTATTCACATACGATCAAGTATGTATACAAGTATATTAAAAGTACTTACTAAGTAACGTACTCAGTTTTAATAATTAATAATACGTTTTAGTGTTTGGGCTTCGTATACAATATTTTTTAAGCATAATACAATATTTTGGCCATAAATTAGCATGTTTTTGTCATTAATCAAATTTACTATGTTATAAGTAAAAATCACTATTTATGTATAAAAACATACTTTTACTTCAAATAAACTTACTCCCTCAGAAGTATATTTGGGATATACTATTGTAATTTATCTCTTTAAAAAGTATGTTTCATATTACTTACAATTTACCTTTTGGACTGCAAAAGTTACCAATTTATTACGTTAACTTACTATTTTAGATGAGAAATTTACTTCCTTATTTTTACCCATAATCCTATTCAAGTGGACAGGTCTAATGGGTATCAAATGGTCACTAAAATTTTTAGAACCTATTATAGCATGTCTAAAACTGTTTTGTTTACCGTAACGATACTTATGGGACCATTTTCCCGGATGCTTAAGCTGAACACTTGTTTACTAAATTTATATATGTATATAAATATAATGAAGGCTTCAGTCTCTTTGTGTTTCGCGTTGCCGTGGAACTACTACGTTTACCTCTACTCCACTTTTCCTTCTTTCAAGTTATTATCCCCGACACACGTGTGACATTTACATTTATTATTTGTTAAACATTCAGTACCTTCTTTACGCATATTTTTTTGTCGAAGGCATTTGCAGTAATTTTTCGTTGCTAACGGGTACATTTGGAAATGCATAAATGCCGGTGGTTCTGACCTGCAATTACCTTTCCCTGGCCCAACCTACTACATTGGAAAATGGAAGTCCCAACGTGTGCCTTTTTGCTTGTAGCCGCATACTCAAATTTAATGTTTGCTCTTCACGCGCTCTTCCACAGCTTAACGGCTCCATTTGCACTCCATCCAACTCCAACACGTGTCATGCTCTGAGGGGCTGCCTACGGTAGGAATGGTCAAAGGGTTCCTACCATAAAGGTATCCCAAAAGAAGTATTATCCACACAACACAACTAAGCGTGGACATCTTTCACATGTCAATTTTGGGGCCCAATTGACATAAGGCAACCGGCTGTAGGGTTGGCTTAACAAACCTGGCCTTGATGAGCTTAACTTGCCATGTTGGTACCAACTGGGTTATGGTTATGAAATTGGTTTCTTGTTAATTATTATTTATTACAAGAAATATTTATAGTTGGAAAAGATTCAATTCTTGCATACTGAATAATAAATATTTTTAGGAAAAATCATTCAAAATGCCTTTCACATTTCGTTAAATAAATTTTTTCATCTTTCACTTTTAAATTATTAACTTTATATCCCTTACAAATTCAAATTCACAATTTTTGGTCCCAATCTAAATTTCAACCACTTTTTAGCCTAAAATTACCACATGACTCATTTGTAATACTTTTTATATACAAAAACGTTAGATTTTACTTTTTTTAGTGGCAAAAATAAATATAAATTGGCAAAAATGAATATGGTTTCAAGTTGCATCTTGCTTGTTTAAGTGCAAAAATGAATATGAATTTAATCATTTGTTTAATTATAAATGGGATCTAATTTTTTTGCCTATAAAAAGATGAACTTTTCTTTTTGCCATGATAAAAACTACTTTTACTTTAACTAACTATAACTACTCATGACTATTTTTATTTTTAACTATTTAAGTATATGTTTTCAACATAACCACCCATAAATATTATAACTACAAATATAAAATTATTTTATGAAAAATATTTTAAAAATTAAAATTTTTTTGATAATAAAAATTTTTATTTAAAATATATGATCATAAATATTGTATATTTTTTGATTGCACACATATTGGATATACATGAGCACTAGTTATAATAGAATATATAAGAAAGTTTACGCGACAATAGACCATTGGATGCTTAAAAAATGTCAAATCAAGATGAACTTGATATATTTTAAAGTATTTTGATAAATAGATAGAAGACGTACACTTCATGATAATGTACAACAAATAGGACCTATCATTAAATTAAAGTGAGTTAATGAATTTTGCACTTGCTAAACAAAAATGTCTTCCGAGTTTCCAAAGGATAAATACGCCACTTTAAAATAATTGGGGATGTTGCATTGGGTCAAGAAGATCTTTTTCATATACTCTATCATGTAAAGCAATATATAAATATTTATTATTATTTTGAATTAAATATAAATTTATGCATAGTACGGATCAAAATGTTAGAGTATGTTAATTTGAACATGGGATTGTAATTGATATTTATCTAGATATCATTGCTTGCATGTTTCAATGGATTTGCTATCATTAGATAATCCATATCAATATCCATATCACAACAAAATCTTTAAATTTAGCACTTACTTTTAAGAGTTAACTTTGATTTTTACTATAATTTGGTTATCCTTATCATTAGATAATGTTAATTTATTAAAAAGTCTCAAATTTTGACACTATTTTACTAGTCAAATTTGTGATTTATAGTCTGTCATGTTAATACAACTAGTTGTGAAATTAGGACTTAAATTGATAACCATCTAGTTATTTCAATAGTTGAAAGTTTCAATCTTTGAAACATTTGCATTATGTGATTTATGTTTATGATTATTTTATCTACAATCTCAATTCTAGTTTCTCGGAGTACTATTTAATTATGTTTATGATTACTCATCTACAAATTCGATATCGATTTGAAAGTTATCATGTTATGTATAAGATTGCTTATCTAATTTCTAAATTTAAATTAAAATCTACTAAGTCAATAATGTCACGATTCTAGTTTCTTGAAATACTATGTTAATTATATTTCTAATAATTCGTCTATATTTTTTATTCCAATTAAAAAGCCACTATCTATGCAATATATAAAGTTTGAGGGATCACAAATAGTGTAAACTTTTTTATGACATTTTTAAACTATCAATTTTATCCTTAAAGAAAAACTAATTTTTGCTTTGACTGCTTAATCACATTTTGCCAATATAACTGCTCATAACTACCCTATATATTGTAATTCCTAAATTAAGATAACCTTATAAACCAAAATTCTTTAATAAATTTATAATAAATGTATTTACATAAAAAATAAATTTTATATAAAATTAATTTCTTTTAATTATTAATGTATATAATTACCCATCTATGTCAACTAACAATTAAATTTAAACTGTCATAATTTTTTGTCAAGTAATCATTTACGAATTAAAATTGGAGTACACATGGTTTTATTTCTGCGTATCTCAAGGATTATTGCATCTGACAAAATTTTCCAACTCTTCCTGCTCTTTACAACTTATTTTCCGCCAATTAGGCATGGGGAGCTACTCCGGAATTAATGATAATTTTTGGATGCATACAAATGCCCATAAGTTGTTGAGGAGGCATACATGTTATTTCTCCTAAAAGTACAATGGATCTTGTGTGAAACTTCTTCTACCTATTTCGGTTACTATTTTTAATAACTTTTCTTTGTCAGGCCCACATTGATGTGTTGTCCTAAGTTTCTTTGCTCTTCCCACGATGCGTAGGTGAGTCAGCTTTCCACCATAGATGAAACCGAGAAAGCATTGTCTTCAAAGTGAAAGAAAACGGCAGAGTCGAATAACTGAGAGAGGGAGGGTTTTGACGGGTTTTGAGGATACTCTGTACCCGGGAATCGGGATGGTGATACTGCCACAGTAACTATTTTCTAACTGGAGCAATTTTATTCTAAATGACAGAAATACCCTCACAGGCTAAAGAGCATTCGGTCACTATATATATATATTAATCGGTTCCTCTATGGTCTCTCTACGTGTTGGTCTTCTGGTTTTGTGTTACTCTTGAATTAAATCTATGCACCAAAAGACCCAAACATATTCAACACTCAAATGAGGGTTTTCTTACAGAAAAACAAAAGGAGATTAATAGTACATATAGTGTGGGTTTTGCTATAAAGGAGAAAATATTCAATTACTTTGTCTCCCATATTGAAATTTTGGGATGGTAAATTATTAGGCAATAGTAAATTTTGTGGCATAGTTGTACAAATATATGTGGATTTTGGAATCTAATGGATGCTAGATTTTGAGAAAAAGAGAAGTAAGGGTTTTGCTGGAATTGCAAAGAGGAAAATTTCAATTGTCACAATATTAACTGATAACTTGCAAATACTGATCTGTTGATATTTTTTAGTGTTAATTGGGTGATTGTAAAACCAAAAAAGTAGTTTGAAAAAAAAAAGGATTTGATTCTTCTTGTATGCCTCTTTAATTTCATTCCTTACCGTTCAATGGACTCCAATTTAGGCAGTATAGAGCAAGTTTTAATTCTAATTTTCTTGAGAAGTGGAGAAAGATATGATGGGGGAGTTTTTAGAGCAAAGATGTGTGAGTAGCATAATCATCTAGGTGAGGATGGTTTACTCGAGTAGAGCAACAGAGAAGGAAAGAAAAGGGTTCAAACTATTTTGACTCATTAAGGGTAGTTTTGTCATTTAGAGCAATATTGCTCTAGTATAAAAATAATTGCTTGACATTTTGTTTGGATAGTGCTTTATTTGCTAAGATTTATTTGTTTGTATCAACACATTTTCAACTATCTTTTTATTTTACCTGTATCACATAAAAATCAAAAGAGTGCTATGGTATTTTTTTTCAAAAAATTATCCCAAATAATCTCCTATCCAAACACATTAGCCTTGTTAAGTTTCTAGAACCAAAAAATGGAAAAGAAAGCCAAAAAAAAAAGGAAGACAACTCAACTAACTGCCACTAATTTTGTGTTCGAGTATTCAGCTTTGTTTTGATGCTTCTTCCTCAACAATGGGTAAAAGAGACTAGAATGATACAGGAATGGGCTTGAAACCCATTAATGAGTATCAAGTGTAATGACAGTGGGACCTTTTGTTTCATTCGTGTCTATTGGATTGAGTCATTCGGATTGATTGCCCTTCACTACGAGTTTTCTTTATCTTTTTTCTTTCAGCAATGATATAAATTGTATTGATGGACAAAAGATGTACACTTATATGAGCAAAGGCTCAAGTGATTCTATACAAAAGTGCTAAGCACACTAAGAATTAATCCATTCCTCATATTGAAAGATGCCTAAAGCATAATCACTGGTCAATTTACATCGCTGATCTATACTCCTATCCAAACAAAAGGAACATTTCTGGAATAAGGACCTTAGATTGTTGATATCATCGGCTAATATTGCCATTCTGATGTCCCTGGTTTTCTCCTTTAGCAATTGGATGACGGGGATATATACTTTAACTTCCTACCATTTCTTTTTTTTGGCCTTGATGATGGCCAGTTTACAGCTTTAGCAATAACCTGTAGTTGATTTCCTAAGCTTCTATCATTAAGTGCCCAAGCTATCACCACCTAGCTATTGCTGATAGTTGCAATGATCCCCATCCCAACTCTACTTGAATCTTTCTGCACTTGAGTTGTTACTGGGGTTTGCATCTCTGCACTCCCCTCTTCTACTGTCATTAGTTCTTCCTTGGTTCTACTAATATTAGCAAAGCTCATTCTCTCATTCTTTCTCTGGATTGTTACCTATTCCTACCATTCCTGTTGTGCCTTTTGAACAGCTTCCATTGGATGTCTTTGTATGGCATTAAAATTTCAATCATTTCTATTTGTCTAGATTTTTCAGAGTATATTGGCAGCCAACTTTATATGATCCAAGCCATTTATCCTGCTTGTTGTTCCCATAATAGCATTCCACCAAGCTAAAAAGTTTCCTGTATGTTCTGCTATTCCATCCCATTGTATTTGTGACATTTTCATACCTCTTGAGCTTTTCTACAATGGAAGAGTACATGCTCAATAGATTTCTCTTACCCTCTGCATCCTTTACAGATTGGATCACCAGTCTGAATTCTTCTATGTATTAGTCCATTGACTGGTAATGCTCAATTGATACACCTCCAAGTGAAGTGTTTTAGCTTGCACTTGATGTCCAGCTTCCACAATACCTTCTAGGGTTTCTTGTTGGATTTAGCTAAGCTTGTTTCTCCCTCAACTCCTCCTCTCCTCTTGATCAGTTAACCCTTTGCATAGTTCCTTGTAGCTTGATTGGACGGTGTAGGTTCCATTTTCACTATGAATCCAGTAATTGCAGTCATCTCTCTCTGAGGTACTGATAGGAATTTCCAAGATTCTCTCTGCATCCCTCTGATTGAATGTCCTTAGAATCAATGGTTTCTTCCATCTAAAACCAATCATAAGCTCATCTACCAACATCATAGTGCTATGGTGAGGTTTCCTAGAAGTGACTTTGCCATTCTAATTCCCAAGGATCCAATTATTCTCCCAGATTTTGGTAGCCTTGCCATTTCCAAACCTTTTTCTTGTTCCTCTTTCCATGAAGTTTCTTACTCCCATCATACTTTGCCTGATCCAAGAACATTCTTAGGTACTTTGCACTTGAAAATTGAGTCTATATAGAAGTACTTTGCCATCAAAACTTTACTGACTAATAGGTTTGGGCTAGAGATCAATCTCCATACCTACTTTGCTAGCAATGCTTTGTTAAAGTTTTGAAGGTCCTTAAATCCCAAGCCTCCACATTTTTTCTCCTTATCTAGTTTACTCCATGAACACCAGTGCATCTTGTTCTTTCCTTCAGCTTCTCCCCACTGGTAGTTGGCAAACATGGAGGTCACTTCTTTGTAGAGTTTGTTTGGCAATTTAAAACAGGACATTGTATAGACAGTCATAGCCATGGATACAACTTTTAGCAGGACCTCCTTCCCACCTTGACTGAGCAATTTATTCTTCTAGTTATTCATTCTATTATTTATGTTGTCCTTGATATAGTCAAAGACTTGCTCTTTAGATCTTGTTATCACCATAGGAAGTCCCAAACATTTTCCTTGAGTTGCAATCTGGAGAGTGCCAAAGCATTGTCTCACTTCATTTGCAAAGAACAAATGAGTCATGTTTGGCCTATTCCTACTTATCTTCATCCCTGTTATCCTTTTGTTAAATTCTGCTTGCTTCAGTAGGTTAGAGAATCACTCTAAACACAATAGAAATAAATAAGGTGGTAACAGATCACCTTGTCTGATGCCTCTTTCTGGGGTTACAAACTCCTTTGGCACACCATTAATGCTGAAAGAGTATGTTACTGAAGAGATGCAACTCATAATTCACTTCCTCCAAATAGCACAGAAGCCCATCTTGTCTATCATGGAATCAAGGAATTTCCCCTCCACTCTATCGTAGGCCTTAAACATGGCATAAAACCATCTTTTCCTTGCCTTTTTATTTTTCATGAAATGCAGGTATTCATGTGAAATAATAACATTGTCTAGTATTTCCTTGCCAGGGATTGAGTCTGCTTGATTTTTGTTGATGTAGAATTTTAAAACTTTCCTGAGTCCATTGATCAATATTTTAGAAATCACCTTATACGCAACATTACATAGGCTAATTGGCCTATAGTTCTTCAAGTTAGTTGGGTTCTGCACTTTGGGGATAAGGGAGATAATTGTTTGATTCCAAGCCTTGAACATATGGCTCGATTAGAAGAAAGACCTGATGGCATTGATGATATCATCTTTAACAATATGCCAAAATTTTTGGAAAAGCAAAGGTGTCATGCCATCACTTCCTGGAGATTTATTTAGATTCATGGAAAATAGAGCTAATTTTATTTTCATTTCATCTACATCTTTAGTTAGTTATTCATTCATCTCAGTAGTGATTGTAAGAGGTATGCCACTTAGTATCTCTTCTAGATCTTAACTTCCTAAGCTAGAAAACAGATGCCTATACTAATCAGCCACTTCCCTTCCCAACTCTTTCTCATTTGTTGTCCAGGTTCCATCCTCCCTCTGAATATTGAGCATTCTATTATTCCTTATCCTTCCTTTAACACAGGCATGGAAAAAACTTGTATTCTTGTCCCCTTCTCTCAACCAATTCATTCTTGCTTTCTGAGCCCAATATAGTTCCTCCTCAAAATAAGTTTCTTTCAACTAGTATTTTAGCTCTGCTATCTTATTCTTCCTGCCAGGCTCCTCAGAGTTCTTGATCTTTTTTAGCTGTTGCTTGACTTGATTGATCTTCTTCAAGCAGTTATTTGTGAAACTGTTCTTCCATTTGAGTAAAGCACTCTACAATTTGAGATTTGTTTGGTGATCCTGTACATGCTGGACTCTTCAATTGTTGTTTCCTAGCTTTGATACGAACCCACCATGAATGGCTTAAACTCGTATCCCACATAGCCCCGGATCTAGACGAAGAATCAAGTTGGAGTTGCGGAAAATTCTTGACCCTTCTAACTCACGTAGTTATGAACCTATTGAACTTAATCTGAACCCACAACTAAATGAAATAGCAAACCAAGAATGTTGGTAGATGACACCACAACCAATTGTGACTTATTGGTTGATAAGTCAATGAACACTCAAGAACAAATCTCGAGTATTCAAGTGAAGGTCTCTTGGACAAGAGAGTTGCACAAACACAAGTTTTTGGCTGAAAATTTCGTTTTCAATAATCTAGAAAATAACATGACTAAAGGCTATATTTGTAACCTCCTACAAGACACAAAAATCCTACTCAAATTTGGAAACGGATTGCTATTTTCCTAAAACCCTAATCGGCTATAGTCTTGGTCAACATGACCTGGACTTTGTTTCCTAATTCAAACGACTAAACTCTTTAAATAATTTCTAATTAATGACTAACAAACTGGAATTCAAACTAAACAAATCACACAAAAGAATGAACTTGAAATTGGTTTGATTCTTCATTAATCATGCAATCGATTGCCCTTCAACTTTCTTCAGTTGTGTCAATGACTTGAATGAGCATAACAATTGTTGAATCTTCATGCTCAAGACCTCGAATGCCACTAGCATCTCCCACTTGAGCTTATACTTCACGAACTATACCTTCGAACGACTCTCTAAACTTCTTAGGGCGCGCCCTAGTCATTGGACCGCTTGGAACAACTTGAGCATCACTTGAACTTGAAGCCTTGGACCCTTGAGGAGTTTGAACAGCCATGGATCCACCATCATTCCCCTCCTCTTGAAGGCAATTTGTCCCCAAATCAAACTCATTGTCTGCAAGATAAGGACTTAAGTCAGCAACATTATAAATAGCATGCACACCATACTCACCTGGAAGATCAAGTTTGTATGCATTATCATTAATCCGTTCTACGACTTGAAACGGCCCATCCCCCTGGGTAAGAGTTTATTGCGTCTTTGTATAGGAAACCGCTCCTTGCGCATGTGAATCCATACCCAATCTCTAGGTTCAAAGACCATCATACAACGCCCCTTGCTTGCACTTTGCATATATTGGAGCGTGTGTTTCGATGTTAGCTCTTACCTTTTGGTGCAAGTCACGAACATACACAGCTCGTTTCAAACCAGCCATATTAACTATCTCAGACATAGGCAAAGGAAACAAGTCTAAAGGTATGAGAGGGTTAAATTCATAAACAACTTCAAACGGTGAGTATTGTGCAGTGCTATGCATAATGCAGTTGTATGCAAATTCGACATGTGGCAAACAATCCTCCCAAGTCTTAAGATTCTTTTTAATGATTGCATGAAATAAAGTAGAGATTGTCCTATTAACTACTTCAGTTTGTCCATCAGTTTGTGGATGACTAGAAGTAGAAAATAAGATTATAGTTCCAAATTTACTCCAAAAAAAATTTCTAAAAATAACTAAGGAACTTAACATCTCTATTAGAAACAATGATACGTGGCATTCCATACAATCTAACAATTTCCCTAAAGAACAAGTCCGCATGTTTAGCATCATCCATTTTATGACAAGGGATGAAAAAAATGATCGACAACCACATAAACTGAGTCATGATCATATCTAGTCCTAGGTAAATCAAAAACAAAGTCCATTGAAAGATCAGTCCATGGAATACTAGAGATAGGTAATGGAGTATAAAATTTTTAGGGATTAACCTTTGATTTGGCATGATGACAAGTTACACACCTTTGAAGAAGTCGTTCCACATCATACCTCATCTTGGGCCAATAAAAATGCTCTTAGAGTATAGACAAAGTTTTAGCAACTCCAAAATGCCCCATAAGATTTCCACCATGTGCTTGCCTAATGAGTAATTCTCTCAAAGAACAAGTTGGAATGCACAAATTGTCCTTGAAAACAAAAATCCCTAGGGTAGGTAACAATTCTCACGGCCTTGTCATGGTAGTGCAAGAAAAATGGCTCCAAAATCTAGATCGTTAGTATAGTACTTTTTAATCACTCAAAACCAAGCAATTGAGCATCAAGAGTAGTGATTAAAGTGTACCTTCGGGATAATACATCAGTCACGATATTGCTCTTCCCAACTTTATACTTGATTATGAAATGAATGCTATCCACCTTACCCAACTTATTTTGAGACTTAAGATGTTTAACTGACTTATGATCAGTATGTAAAACAAACTCCTTTGGCCTTAGGTAGTCCTGCCAAGTTTGCAAAGCCCTAACCAATGCATAGAACTCCTTATCATAGGTTGAGTAATTCAAAGAAACACCATTGAACTTTTCACTAAAGTAAGCTATTGGCCTTCCTTCTTGAAGCAACGCGGCCCCCCAACACTTATACCCGAAACATCACACTCAATTTCGAAAGTCTTATCAAAGTTAGGCAAATTAAGTACAGGTGCATGTGTGACCTTATGTTTAAGTAATTGAAACGATTTATCTTGTTCATCTCCCCAATGAAAGATTTTGTTCTTCTTGATGATTGACGTAAGTGGTACAGTAATTGTGCTAAAATCCTTGACAATGCGACGATAAAAACTAGCCAAACCATGAAAAGTCCTTACTTCACTAATAGAAGTAGGGATCGGCCATTCAAGAATTGTTTTCACTTTGTCTTGATCAACATGTATACAATATATCCTAGGAACACAATTTACTGCACTTACAATATATCCTAGGAACATAATTTAATCAGTGTAAAAAGTACACTTTTTGAGGTTAGCATGCAATTGTTCCTTTCAAAAAACCTCTAGGACAGCTTGTACATGCATGACATGCTCCTCTAAACTTTTGCTATAAATGAGTATATCATCAAAATAAATAACTACAAATTTACCTAAGAATGCACGTAAGACATGATTCATTAGACTCCTAAATGTACCAGGTGCATTAGTTAACCCAAAAAGGCATAACTAACCACTCATACAATCTATGTTTAATCTTAAATGCAGTTTTCTATTCATCCTCTTCTTTCATTCTTATTTGATGATATCCACTTTTGAGATCAAGTTTAGTAAAAATCACGACACCATGTAATTCATCAAGCATGTCATCAAGTTTAGGAATAGAATGACGATACTTTATCATTATTGCATTAATGGCGTGACAATCCGTACACATCCTCCATGATCCATCTTTGTTTGGCACAAGTAGAACTGGGACTGCACACGAATTTAGACTTTCATGCACCTATCCCTTGCTCAAGAGCTCCTTTACTTGTCATAATATCTCTTTGGTTATCTCAGGATTGGTCCCATAAGGTGGTTTGTTAGGCAAGGATGCTCCAGGAATGAGATCAATTTGATGCTCGATTCCCCTTATCGGAAGTAAACCACTAGGTATCTACTCAGAAAAAACCTCTTGATATTCCTGCAAAAGATTAGAAATGGAACTAGGGAAGGAAATATCAAATTGGTTAGTCACAAAAACCTCTTTACAAAGAGTAGTAAGAGAGGTTGAGTAGAAAAATAGGCTTTTCTCACAACTTTGACTTTTGCAAACATTACTTGTTTTCCCTCTTTTCTGTCCATAGGAGCCGAGCTATTTTCTGCCTTTTTCCTTTCTACTAACCCTCGGCCTTTACTAGTTGCCTCACATTCTTGTGTTTTCTTGCTTTCAAGTTCTAACTTAAATTGCTTTTGAAAGTTATCTTGATTCCCATGCATTTGTTGAGGTATAAGAGGTGCAAGTATAACCTTTTTATTACAATAAGAGAAAGAATACTTGTTTGTAAAACCATCCCAACTAACCCTTCTATCAAATTGTCAAGGACGGCCAAGAATAATATGGGCAGCTTGCATGGCCACAACATCACATAATACTTCATCCTCACAACAATCAATGCGGAAAGAAACAAGTACTTGTTTATGTACATGTACCTCTCCATTATTGTTGAGCCATTGCAACTTGTAAAGGTCTAGGATGGTTGGTTGTAGGCAATCTCAATTTCTCCACCATGGTTGTACTTGCTACATCGGTACAGCTACCCGGATCAATCACCATGCTACAAACCTTATCCTTTATGTGGCAACGTGTGTAGAAAATGTTTTCACTTTGAAACTCATCCACACTCACTTGTATAGCCAATGCACACCGAGCTACTAAACCAACTTTGCCAAGGGTAGGAATTTCCTCGACCTCCTCCTCCTCATCTTTCTCAATCAATGGTGGCATTCCCTCGTATTCCTCTTCATCTTCATCGATTAATATTTCTCCATTCGACATCACAAGCATCATTCTTTGATTTGGGCATTGGTAAGCAATGTGGCCAAAACCTTGACACTTAAAACATTTAGTGTCGTGATTTCTAGGTTTAAATGCTTCTTGGTTAGCCTTAAAGCCTCCTTTTTGGTTTGATTTTGAAGAAGAGGTAAACGATTTCAATGCATTGGATGAACCACGATTCGGCTTAGCTATATTTGAAGCATCCGTAGGTCGATTTTTCCTTTTTACAAGCTAGTTTCTCCAAATTTCAGATGGAAAGTTGGAGTTTTGTCCAGTTACTCCCCTCCTATTGAGCCTTCTTTCCACCTTGATGGTTTTATCCAACAATTCTCCCATGTCAAGATAATGTTGAAGCTCAACTATGTCCATAATTTCTGCCTCAATCCACGCAAAAATCTAGCCATAGTCGTTTCTAAGTCCTCATGAACGTCAGGCCTCATCATTGCCATCTCTATCTCTTTGTAGTAGTCTTCAACCGTCATACTACCTTGAGTAAGAGTTTCCAATTTGTTGTGCAAATCTCTATGGTAGTAAGCTGGAATGAAGCGTTTCTGCATCAATCTTTTGAGTTCATCCCATGACGTCACAGGACGTTCTTCATTTCTCCTCTAACTTGTGTGAAGTTGGTTCCCTCAAATTGCTGTGTAGTCAGTGAATTCAATAGTTAGGAGTTTGACCTTTTGACTCTCCGAATAAGAATGGCATTCGAAGTTCAATTCCATCTTCCTCTCCCACTCTAGGTAAGCTTCAGGATCGGACTTGCTTTAGAAAAGGAGAATTTTGAGCTTGATTCTTTTGAATTCATGTGAGGACCCGTAATTTCTTAATTTCTAGGTTTTATTTTCTTTTAATTGCACGCTTTTTCCCCATTTTATTTATTCAAAAAATTTTTAAAAAAAATTTTATGAGTAAATATGGTTTTAAAATCATTTTTCTAGTATGAGTTAGTTTATAAGGTTTTAAGAGTGTATATCAGATGCGGGACCCACTAGTGCGGTAAGTTTGATAAAATTCGGCCAATTAGGTCAAGTTGTGTATACCGGGTTTAATTTATCAGGTGTTAAGAGATAATTGGAAGTTACCTAGATGGATTTTCATTGGAGAGACAAAAGGATAGAGTTGCATTAAATAAAGGTGACAAGTGTCACTTTATGATTTAAAGTTGGATTTTGACCAATTTCTTTTACCTTTACTAAACTTGAATTTTGACCAATTTGAGCTTCATTTTTCTTCCTCTTGGCCGAGCAACATAAGGAGAAAAGAAAGAAAATTCCTCAACTTTTGTCTTCTATATTCTTGCTCAATCTCTTAATCTAACCGTTAAAACTTTGATTTGCTCCATAAAAATCCGTCTCTTAGTAGTATTGAAGTAGTTGGTGAAGTGGGTTGGAAGAAAGTGGTGCTAAGTAGCTTCCTTTCTTGAGGTTGCAAGGTGAGTAGCTAAGGAATTCCATCTTTGGTCTTGATAATGTTAAATTGATGATTTGTGTTGGTTAAAGATGTGATTTTGTGGAAGATTTTTTTATTTTTGGTAGAGATTGGTGAATTTTATATTTATTCTTGATTTTTCTGTTTTTATATGTTGAATATTGTGTGGCCATGGATGATGGCTTGGGATAGTCTAGAATGAAGCTATAATGTGTAAATTGTAGCTAATTGCGGAAAATTTCCATGTTGTGCGGAAAATTCCAGATTAGGGTTTCAATTTCCCTATTCTGCCCGGTACTATTACCCCTAGTTAGAGGCCGAATTGGCCTTAGTATAAAACATGAAAGTTGTATAGAATGATGTTTTATAGTTTTCTGAAAAATTTCAGCCCAATCGGAGTAACGTAGCCTGTGAAAAGACCGAAATACCCTTGCTGCCCTGTTTCTGTCCGAAACTGATAATCAGCTTCTGTAATTGGTTAGTTTGACCGGGAATACTACTGATTTGGTTGTCAATGTCTTCTTAAGAATTATAGCCTTGTATCTTAGCTTTCAAATGGCTTTGGAATTACCTGAATCGGAGTTGTGTGTGCTGAGATATGATTGAATGAATCGGGACTGCTAGTTGAATTTCACAGTGAGTTTCGAACTGGAAAATCTGGGGTTGTTTTGGTAACTTTGACCTAGTTAGGGTGAGAACTGGACTAAGTAGTCTTCATCAAAGTTATAGCCCTCTGTCTTAGCTTCGAAACGGTATAACTTTCACTTCAATCCAATAAGCATAGTTTCGGTTATGTCCGATACGCTAAGTAGCGGTGAATCTGCCTTTTTGGTTTCCTTAGCTTAAAGCTCATTTCCGGTCATTTTCCTAGCTAAATCTTGTACTTGAATGACTTTGAGCCTATTGAATGGCTGTTGTGATGAATTTATATTGCGTATGACTTTGGGATTGATTGAGGAAAATAATGAAGCCATAAGTGGCTGGGAAAATAGGTAAATACAGAGGGCATGCTGCCCAAAATTTTAGGGCTACGCGATTCCTTCAATTGAGTTGATCTTAGTACAAATGAAGGGTTTTGGGGGTTGTTTGTAACCCTAGGACCAACTGTTATCTTTTTGCTCAAAAGTCATATTTTATTCTTTTGTACTAGTACTTAACCTGGAAAGGCGTACGACATGTAGTCGAGCCTCACTTGTGCATTCTGTTTACTCGATTTTGGATGTGAAACCTTCAATTGTTTTACTTTGATGATTTTAGGGTTTCTTGGCGATTAAAGCTAGTTTGAAGTGAAAACTTTTGAAGTATCTGTACTTGAACCGGTGAGTGTACCACTCCCCTCATTTGCTGCTTAACTTGGTTTCTGCCCTTGCAATCTGCGATTTAAATGACTGCACTATCTGTTTATTCTGTTTGAGATAAGGGTGTACTTTATCACACTCGTTCTCTTGTCTGTCCATATGCCTATTTACTGTGTATAATCTGTTAACTGTATCTGAGTCTGTTTAGATGTCGTTTGGAGGCTGGTATCCAACGACCTTTCTGTGACCTCTGAGCTCAACACCTGTGGCTAGTTATTCAAGTCGGGCCGGCAAGGGCCTGGTCGATTAGATAACGAACCATAGTAGTCTGTTTTGGGAATCTTTGGGTATTGAGACTCTTGATTCCGGTATATTCGAGTATTACCATTACTGTTCCTGAATGGAGTTCGGGCCCGGTAGGGGTATGTTTGGTGGACGGAAATTGGTGTAAAGTGGGATCTACGGATATGTTGGTTCTATTTACGTTGACGGAGAGTCAACGGGTTCGGATCAAGTACTGCAAATGGAAATCTGGCTCCTGAGAGCCACTTGTATCCTTTCCCTTTGAATCACTGTGTCTAAATGCTTTCCTTTATATTTGGTATATATATCTGATTGATTAAACGTGAAAGGCCATGATTTTACCCCTATATGTTTGGTACCTCATTGAGCGTAAGCTCATCCCTTTCTGTTGCCTTTGTTTTCCTTACAGGGGACAAACTTGGGAATCACGATTTTGGAGAAAAAAGGGTCAAGCTAGTATATATGTCATGTTGTTAAACTCTTTTGAAAACGAAGCCCTAATTGTTTTTTGTGTAGTATAAGTACCTCGAATCGCACTGTAGGTTAATTTGTTCAAGACTTCAATGTAAATATATGTATAAGTGTTTAACCTTGTCTATTAAATGTATTTCGTTGAGACTATGATTTTATGGTTTGGTAGGCATGTTCTCACCTTAGTAGTTTCCGATTGTTCATTTTCTTTGGGTCCTATCGCGCGTACTATGTTGGGTTTGTGTGAATCGACTCCGTAATCCTGGCAAGAGCTGGGCAGGCGGTCCGCCGAACCCTTTGGTTCGCCTTAGGGTGAGGTGGGGTTGTCACAGTTCATCATCCCCTCGTTTGGCATTTCGTCTTGCTCCTTTAGTTCCGTCCTCATGGTCCTTAAAGTCATCCTCATGATTCGAATCACTTGATTCATCCAAATGAGATTTCTTTTTGGTTGAACTTTTTGACGGTCCAAATTTCTCCACCTTGCCTTCCAATGTGTCAAAATGTTTGTTCAATAGGTTCAATGCTTTGAGGACAAGTCCCATGTTATAAGGGTTATTAACAGTTTCAATGCTTCGAGACATGTTTAGTTTAACCTACAAAAGAACAAGGGCTAGTAGTGAAATTCTTCTTTTCACTCCCTCACTTGTGTTCGCTCGCTTTCGTGTATCACTCAAATGTTTGAACACTCTAATGATCCCACCAAACAACTCTCAGAGTCGTTGATCTCCTAACTTGAAGAAATCAGAAATTTCTCAAGTGGTTCAAAGACTTGTGACCAACAATTCACTAAGGAAAGTGATGTTTGTGATGTGGTTCACTTGGTCTGTGATGAACACTGTGACGACTGGAAAAATTTTCTTATATTTTTTTCTTAAAATTCCCTTTTATTTAGAATTTATTACTTTAGAATAGCCTTACTAATCATTTACGCCACAATAAGTGCAAATAAACATAGAATCAAGGGTTTTTCCTTTCGTTTTCAAGTTATCGTAAATTAGGGTTTTTACGCCTTTTCGTAGTGTAATTATTCGGCACGGACTGTGTATCACATTTAGTGATTTAGAGTGAGTTTTAGATGATATTAAGTGTGTGATTAGAAGTGATAATAATAAGTTAGTGAACTATAAGTTAAAACCCTAGTATACGCGGTTTAAGAAAAATCGGCTTGAACCGACAGATATCGTTCACTACCGATTGAACACACCGCTTGACCACCACTTTCTTATCATAAAATATCATTGATATTAGTGAAAAATATCAGCCCCTTAATCAGCTCTGTATGGCCGAAATTATTGACCATAAAAACCAAGGAAAAAGAAAAAATTTTGAGAAAGATCTTGGAGTGACACTTGGAGACAATCCAACCATCTTTGACCCAAGCTCATTTCTATCACCTTGACCTTCTTGAAGCTTAATTCTTCCTCCATTTTGACACATCTTGGCCGAACCTAAGAGAAAAAAAAAAGAAGAAAGCTTCATTCCATCTTTGGGATTTAGCTCATTTGAGTGAAAAATCAAGAAACTAAACTGATTAATCCTTTCTTTGGGCACTTGGGAAGTTTGGTGTGCTAAAACTTTACAAGAAGAGGTCGTGGATATCTCTTACAAGCATCATAGTAAGGTATATTGGATGTCCATCATCTTTAGTTCCCTTAATCTTGCTTAAGTTTCTGTACAACTCATATTCTTGGTTAATGGATAGCTATGCAAGTAGTTTTGATGATTATGGAGAATTTGTGAGCTAGGGTTGTGAATTGTTCAGCTATATTTCTTCTTATTTAGATAGAATATGATGTGGATAAGCTTAGATAAGGAGGTGAAGTAGTGTTTCAAGCCAGAATTGTGAAGATTAGCCCTTGAATGCATGAATTCCAGTTTTTCGGTTTTGTATTACCCTGTTCTGCCCAGTTTCATTCGGCCATGATGGAGGCCGAATCAACCTTAGGTTAAAACATGAAAGTTGTATAAAATGATGTATCATATCTACCTACAAAATTTTAGCTCAATCCGAGCACTGTAACACATGAAATGACAAAATTACCCTTGCTACCATAGGTATAGTTTTGTGGACAGTTTTGACATTTCCTCATTCTGGCTGAGTTTTTTCACCTTGATCTGTATCAAATTATCCTTTGGCCAAAACACAAAACTTTTAGCCCTATGTTTCAGCTTTCCAACGCAAGTGAAAGCACCTCAAACGGAATTGTGTAGCCTAAGTTATTATCATTTGAACACAGTATTGTTAACCAGCCTGATGGTGAAATTCTGGTTCTGTAACTTGTAAATTTGACTTAGATACACTATGAACTGGGTTAAGTTGTCTTCATCAAAGTTGTATCCCTTTGGCTTAGGTTCGAAATGGTATAAATTTTACCCCAATCTGATAAGCGTATCTTCGGTTGTAACCGATACGCTAAGAGATGTCAAATCTATTATTTTGTTCTTCACCTTAAACCTTATTTCCGGTCACTTTTCTAGCTTTATTTTGTAATTGATTGACTTTAGCCTATTGAATGGCTATTGTAATGAGATTATCTGTGTGTGACTTTGGGACTGATTGAGAAAAATAATGAAGCCATAAATGGCTGGAAAATAGGTAAATACAAAGGGCGTGCTGCCCAAATTTACACTCAAGGACTAGATAAGGATTTGAGGACGAATACCACTTGAACCATCTAGGATATTTGCGTCTTCTTTTATCGAGGT
Organism: Coffea eugenioides; assembly: GCF_003713205.1. Lineage (NCBI taxonomy): Eukaryota > Viridiplantae > Streptophyta > Magnoliopsida > Gentianales > Rubiaceae > Coffea > Coffea eugenioides. The sequence continues at coordinate 42,915,665 of NC_040036.1, read as the reverse complement.
ATATAAGTTAGAATTCGGCCGAAACTTGTACCCTTGGAAAAATGAAATTTATGACTAATAGAAATACGTTTTCTTTGTCATTTCGACTCAAATGGAGATTTCAAAGTTTTACGAGCGAGCATAAGTTTTACAAATATTTTACTCATGTTCTTTGGTTTAAATGTATTCTTTTCACTTCGTAAATCATATTTATACTTTGTACTAGTAGTTATTCGAATTTTCTTTGATTCACGTAAACTTTGGATGGTTTAACCGTAATATTTTTCCTTGCTTATTATTAGGGTTCCTTGGTGATTGAGGGTATTATCCGGAAGGATACTTTGGATGTTATTTTGCTTAAATAGGTGAGTGTTCTTGTACGTTATGTTTCCATTGACTATGTGACTTGTTGTAGATGTTTGATTAAATGTTAAATGCTTTCAATGATTGCTGAAAATGAGTTTTGCTAGGCGAGTGTGTACTTTATCGTACTCGACCTAAATAAATGTGAAATTTTCAATGATTATTTGATTATATGCTAGTTGTGCATGAATGTAAGCCTTGTGGCTGAACTGGGCCCTTGCCCTTCGTTGCCGGTCGACTCGAGCCAGAAGCGGACTCGGTCGGGCGATTTGGTGACCCTGGGTGAAAGTTTGGTATACTTGAGTATTACCACGTTGTCGGGTGGAGACTGGCCAATGTCCAGTAGGGGGAAAATGAAATGAATGAATGAATGGCAAGAACAATGGATGGGTTTTCACTTACAAACGAAATTATTTTAGTGCTGGAGGAATAAGGAAATGATTGGTGGAATGAATGAACGAAGGGCTCCACATGAGCATGTATCCTTTTAATGAATGTGTTATTATTGTTTTATATTGTAAATGTTTTCTGGATGACTTGTTAGTATCTGATTAATGTCCTTGTCTAATTGATTTGATTATTGCATACGGAATCTCGCTGGGCTTTTAGCTCATTCTGTTAGTTTTGTTTTCCTTACAGGGGATGCGAGCAAGGGCAAGAGACTTGTATAGAATAGCATAGTCTAGTTCTTTTAAAATTTTGCAATTGTACTCGCTCTAATGCCTGGATAGGGTTGGATGTATTGAGATTGAGAACCTTTGTTATATTTGGGTTGTATTACTTTTGAGATAGAAATATATGTAAGTATACGTTCCCAGTTTGGGAACTGTGATTTCCTTTATTCTTGAGGTTGTAACCTATTTTATTTGAAGTAAGTGAGTGAGTCTTGGCGAGAGCTGGGCAGGCGGACCGCTAAACCTTAGGGTATGCCCTAGGAGGAGGTGGGGTCGTCAAAAACACGAATTTGGCAGGTTTAGATGACTCAAAATTGCAGAAAATTTGCTGGAAAATTTCCAGGTTTAGTTAGTCAAGAATGGAACTTGGAAACCCCAGCGAAATTTTGATGGAACCCGACAACTTTGGTGATGTTTAGCCTCGGGTCTTGGACTAGATTTGACTCACTTAGACACGCAACTAATTCTAGAATTAACAGAAGGAAAATCTGGTTTGACTGGGACTAGGCCGACACAAGAATAGGAAGATTCAATTTAGACAAGTAGACTCGGTTTTGGGAACTTTGACTCTTCAAGGTCTAGGACTGATTTGAATTGACTTTAAGCTAACAAGGCTCGACTATTTATCTGAGAATAAGACTCAAAACAATTTATTTGTGGCTGGGCAAGACTGAATTACTGCTAGACTGTAAGACACAATACTGCCGAAATTTTAGAAACCTAGAAACTCTCTACCCGAAGGTATACTTGATGGCTGGCATTGAAACTTGTTTGATTCTTTCCTAAGCTAACTTTTGGGAAAGCAAAAGGTGGTTTTAGAATCTTCCCTCAGGTGTGTTCAAGCGGCATAACAAGAACCATGTTGTACTAGGATTGCATGTCCAGGTTTGACAACCGTCCAAGTCAACTTAGGTTCCCAAATTGAGAGCTATTTCTTGATTCCTTGGATCGGTTTTTCTTTTTTTTTAACAGATCAGATTCTTTCTTCTTTTTTGTTCCTTCTTTTCTCCCTCTTTTTTTTTTCTAAGCACGCTGAATCAAGAACACAAGAGCTACAAGTTCAATTCCAAGAAAAAGGAACAAGGGTTCAAGATTTGGAAAGTTAATGTTTCAGATTTTCAAGAACCCAAATAAACAACCCAAAAATACTTCAAGAGTTGCTAGAATTTATTCAAGAAGTTCAAGAAATTCAAGATTGATGTATAGAAATTCAAGAACTTCGATGTATTTCATGATACCAAAACAAACCAGTCACAAAAACCCAAGACACAAAAGACAACCACGGGTTGGTCTAGCAAGGTAACGACCAGCCAACCTTTTTTTTTTTACTCTAATTGACACAAAACTCTAGAGACAAAATAACAGGACACAAATAAGGATCAAAACTATGATTCAAACAAGGATTAAGAAATGGACAGCAAGGAAACAAAATAAATGCGGACAACGAGAAGAAATAAAAAAACTAGAGACTAGCAAGGATAGATTTGAAACACCAATGAACAGATTTGAAACACAAGGAATCTTATGAGGATAAAGACACAAAAGAAGAAGATATACCTGATATGTCAACTAGCTCTGATGCCAAGCTGATACGAACTCACTACAAATGGCTTGAACTTGTATCCCACGTAGCCCCGGATCTAGATGAAGAATCAAGTTTGAGTTGCGAAAAATTCTTGACCCTTTTAACCCGTGTAATTATGAACCTATTGAATTTAATCTCAACCCATAACTAAATGGAAGAGCAAACCAAAAACATTGGTAGATGACACCACAACTAATTATGACTTATTGGTTGATAAGTTGATGAACACTCAAGAACAAATCTCAAGTATTCAAGTGAAGGTCTCTTGGACAAGAGAGTTGCAAAAACACAAGTTTTTGACTGAAAAATTTTATTTTCAACAATCTGGAAAATAACATGACTGAAGGCTATATTTATAACCTCTTACAAGACACAAGAATCCTACTCAAATTTGGAAACGGATTGTTATTTTCCTAAAACACTAATCGGCTATAATCTTGGTCAACATGGCCTGGACTTTATTTCCTAATTCAAACGACTCACTTAACTCTTAAAATAATTTCTAATTAACAACTAACAAGCTGGAATTCAAACTAAACAAATGACACAAAAGAATGTACTTGAAATTGGTTCGGTTCTTCATTAATCATGCAACTGATTGCCCTTCAACTTTCTTCACTTGTGTCAGTGACTTGAATGAGCATAACAATTATTGAATCTTCATGCTCAAGACCTTGAATGCCACTAGCATCTCCCACTTGAGCTTGTACTTCATGAACTATGCCTTGGAAGGACTCTCTAAACTTTCTAGCGCATGCCCTAGTCATTGGACTGTTTGGAACAACTTGAGTATCACTTGAACTTGAGGCCTTCGACCCTTGAGGAGTTTGAATAGCCATGGATCCACCAAGCTTGCTCAATCACCTGAGGGACCTCTTCTCTTTAAAGCCATCTCTTATCAAAGTAAAATCTTTTCCTTCTTCTCTCCATCTTAGGTCAAGTATCTATGAGCAGCATACTGTGGTCAGATCCAAAAGTTTCCACATGTTCACACTTGGCTTTATAAAAACTTTGGCTCCAGGCTATGGTACTTAGTCCTCTGTCCAATCTTTGTCTTATTTCACCCTCATCTTCCCAATTGTTGCTCTAGGTCTAGGGATTCGCATTTAAACCAATATCCATAAGATTATTATCCTCAATAAAGCCTTTAAAGTCTTTGAAGCTCCTCTCTTTCCTTGCTCTTCCTCCCCATTTCTCTTCAGTGGACAGAATATCATTAAAGTCTCTTGTTAAGAGCCATTTATCATCCCACAATCTATTCCTTTCTATTACTTTCCACTATTTTTGTGACGACCCCACCTCCTCCTAAGGCGTACCAAAGGGTTCGGCGGACCGCCTGCCCAACTCTCGCCAGGACTCACTCACTCGTATCACGTGCATACATCCATAGATAATAAATAACGGCATCATTCAAACTTATAATTTACATCGATGCACAATCAATATACAAAGCCTCTATGTACCCAAACAGGTTCAAAGTGTATACATTCCAAGTACAATCATCCTAATCGAGTGATAACGCGAGTACAAGTCAAAAGTCAAAAACAACTAGGCTACGCTAGTCTTTATATATCTCACGCCTCGCTCGTACCCCTGTAAGGAAAACAAAACAAACGGAGTGAGCCAAAGCTCAGTGAAGTTTCAAATATCAAATTGGACATCAAATAAAGTAATAACAGTGTGATAGTGAAATAGCGAGCAAACAAGTCGAATCAGAGAAATAACATTTCAGATAATCAAGAAATATCTAGTTCACATTCACATGTAAGGATACAGTAGCTCATCTCTCGGCTCCATCCCAACTTGATCAATTGGTAGTTGACACTCCGTCAACTTTCAAATAATGATCTCATCCAGAAATACCCCACTTCACGCCAGTCTCCGTTCCCCGATCAACCCCCTTACCGGGCCCGCACGCCACACGAAACACGGGTGGTAATACTCGAGTATACCGATTAGCCGAGGAGATAACACTCCACTCGACATCACTAATTACCCAGGGTTTGTTATCTAATCGACCTGGCCCTTGCCGGCTCGACTCGATTAACTAGCCACAGGGTTTCTGGAATTCCAGGCAAGATATAATTCACACGCATGTAGAGCAAGACAATTGAAATCGATGAACAAGAACAAGTCTTATTAGGGCAAGTGCGATAAAGTACACCCTTGCCTTATCAAATCACTTATATATCATGTAATCACATTGGTCAAAGATAGATTCCAAATATTAGGTTCAATCAGATATTTGGAAGCACTCACTAAAAGTAGTGCCTCTAGTGATCGCGGCTGGATGGTACTCCGGGTTTGGAGTCCAAATCTGCGATAAAACTTGACTTAAAAACTTTGAAAATCGACTAAGGTTCGAAACTCAGACGTTTCGTTCAATAAGAATCAAGAAATTGAAATTCACTTGAAGAGTAGTCGTGAAACACTTGCTCGCTTTTTAAACTATAAAACTTTGTAACATTTATACTTGGAAATGCCATTTGAGCCGAAAGTACAAGGAAAACATACTTCGAGCAGTCATTATTTTTATTTTTCAAGGGTACAAGTTCGGCCAAATCCTTACTTATATACCTTGGAAAAAGAAGACGCAAATATCCTAGATGGTTCAAGTAGTAATCACTCTTAACCCTTACTCAAGTCGCAAGTATATTTTTCTAGTCCTCGAGCGTAAATTTGGGCAGCACGTCCTTTGTATTTTCCTATTTCCAACCATTTATGGCTTCATTCTTTTCCTCAATCAAACCCAAAGATACACACAACACAAATTCATTTCAATAGCCGTTCAATAGACTCAAGGTAATACAAGTACAAAAATCAAGCTAATGACATGTGCGGAAATGAAGTCTAACAAAAGACAGATTTGATGGGTTTTTGCGGAATGGACATATCTGAGGTTACGCTTATCGGATTGAGATGAAACTTATACCGTTTCGAAGCTAAGACAAAGGGATACAACTTTGGTGAAGACCACCTAGTCTAATTTCCAGTGTAACCCAGTCAAATTCCCAATTCACAGAACCAAATTCCAACTAGCCGGCCAGTTAACCGTACTACCTCCAAATGGCCATACCTCAAGTTCCTAAAGTCCGTTTAAGGCGTTCTTGGAGGCATTGAAAAGCTAAGACAAAATACTAAAATTTTCATGTTTTGGAAAATGGCTAAGTCAGCACGGATCATGGTGAATAGACATGGTCAATTGGATGAACTGTCTAAAACTGATCACTGGATGCATCCTCGGGCAGTGAGGGTATTTTGGTCTTTTCATAGGATACGTTGCTCCGATTGTGATGAAATTTTGTAGGCAACTATAAAACATCATTCTCTACAACTTTCATGTTTATGCTAAGCTTAACTTAGCCTCTAACATCATGAACTGGAACCGGACAGAACTGAGTTACAGTTTTCCAGAAATCTGAAATTTTACGGTTTCAAAGGAAACTTTCTTCATTTCTTGCTCCAATCACTACCACAACCTCTTATATAAATTTAGATACAACATATACTATCCATACAACAAGTATAGGTAGAAAATCATTCAAACCCTAACTCATGTAACTCAAGAACATACACTATATCTAGGGGTGGAGCTGATTCAAGCTACTCGACTCGAGCTCGATATGTACTCGATCAGAAGCTCGAGCTCGAACTCGCTTCATCGAGCTCGAGCTCGATCTCGAGCTGCTCGTTAGAGCTATCGAGTCGAGCTCGAGCTCAGAAATTTGATACTCGAGAGCTCGACGAGCTCTATCGAGTATCACATAAAAAAATTTAAAAAAAATTATATATAAAATTACTAATATAGGTAAATAAATTCTGAGAAATTACCGATGAGTATCCTTATCGAGTCGAGCTCGAGCTTTTTAAGGACTCGATCGAGCTCGAGCTCGAGCTGTGATTCTTCGACTCGATCGAGCTCGAGTATAATTATATTATAGCCGAGTCGAGCTCGAGTAAAGCGGTACTCAAGCTCGACTCGGCTCGAATACACCCCTAACTATATCCATCCAAATCATTATAATGGCTATCATCCACCACAAATTTAAGGTGCTATGCCAAGTTAAGCAAGATTAAGAGTAAGAAATGGTAAATCAGGATTATTACCTTACTAAAGTTACTTCCAAGAGCAGCCCTAACTTTTCCTTCCAAACTTTCACCAACACACCACTAGCTAAACACTCAAAGAAAGTTTTAATCGGATTAGTTTCTTGTTTCCTCACTTAAGTGACTCAAACTCAAGATGGATTGGTGTATCTCTCCCTTGGTTTTTCTCTCCCTCTCTCTCGGCCAAAGCAAGCAGAAAATGATGAAGAAAGGAAGCTAAATGGTGATAAGAAGGCAAGACAATTTGGTCTTGGTCAAGGCCCTAGATGGCCAACAAGTGGCATCACCAATTTCCACTCATTTTTTTTTCTTTTCCTTGCAAATTTGGTCAACATTTTCGGCCAAAGCTAGCTGAGAATGAGGGGATATTTTGCACAAATATTAATGAGCTTATATGGTAAGAAAGTGGTGATCAAGTGGTGTGTTCAATCGGTAGTGCACGGTACACGTCGGTTCGCACCGTTTTTCCTTAAATCACACGTACTAGGGTTTTTACTTCCTATTCACTAACTTTTTATCATTGCTTCTAATCACATATTATTTCTCACCTAAAAGTCACTCTTAAGTACTAAATTTGATCCTTACTCCGTACCGGATAATTACACTACGGATACACGAAAAATCCTATTTCACTTCGAATTGAAATCGGAAAGGAAAATCCTAATTTCCTATGATCATTGGCACTTTTCTAGGGTGATTGAGTAGTAGGATAGTATAGAATAATAATTGCCAAATGATTTTCAAATAAAAGGGAATTTTCAAGAAATATATAAGGAATTTACAAGTTCTCACACTCTCTCCCCCTTAAGAGAATTTCGACCTCGAAATTCATACCTTTCGTCGTGAACAGGTTGGGATATTTCTCTTGCATGTCCTTTTCTAGCTCCCAGGTTGCTTCTTCCACTTCGTGATGCCTCCATAGAATCTTAACCAGTGGAATCTGCTTGTTTCTCAAGTCCTTTACCTTCCTATCCAGTATTTGAATGGGTCGTTCCTCATAGGTTAAAGACTCGTCGAGTTCAATATCTTCTGGTGGCAAAATGTGAGTCGGATCCGAATGATATTTCTTAAGTAAAGAAACATGGAAAACGTCATGGACCCGAGACAAACTAGCTGGTAACTCAAGTCGATAAGCCACATTTCCTATTCGCTGGAGTATATTGAAAGGTCCGATGTACCGTGGTTGCAACTTTTTCCCTTTTCCTGCTCTAATCTTTCCTTTCAATGGGGTAATCCGAAGAAATACCTTATCTCCTATCTCGAACTTCAAATCCTTCCTCCGATGATCGGCATAACTTTTCTGTCGGCTTTGGGCTGTTTGAAGTCTTTGGCGGATCACCTTTACCCTTTCGTAGGCTTTCTCAACCCATGGTATTGTAGCCGAATTTATAATCTTTCTCTCTCCTACTTCATCCCAATGGATTGGGGATCGACATCGTCGTCCATACAAGGCTTCATATGGGGCCATTTGAATAGAGGAATGATAACTATTATTATATGCAAATTCAACCAAGGTTAAGTATCGGCTCCAACTTCCTCCAAAGTCCACAATACAGGCTCTGAGCATATCCTCAAGAGTTTGAATGGTTCTCTCAGATTGTCCATCAGTTTACGGGTGATATGTTGTACTGTAATTCAACTTAGTTCCTAGAGCCTCTTGCAATTTCTGCCAGAATCGGGATACAAATATAGGGTCTCTATCGGATACAATGCTTACTGGTACCCCGTGTAGTCTTACCACTTCATCCATATAAAGTTTGGCAAGTTTCTCCAAAGAATATTTCATATTTACTGGCAGGAAATGTGCGGTCTTAGTTAATCGATCCACTATTACCCAAATCGCATCATGCCCCTTTTGTGTTCGTGGCAACCCTGATACAAAATCCATTGTTATGTGCTCCCATTTCCATTCAGGGATCTCTAAAGGCTGTAACAGACCTGACGGTTTTTGATGCTCAGCTTTCACTTGTTGGCACGTAAGACACCTTTGTACAAACTGGGCAATCTCCGTCTTCATATTCTCCCACCAATACAGACTTTTGAGATCTTGGTACATCTTATTATTCCCTGGGTGCACCGTATACCTAGAGCGGTGTGATTCCTCCAAAATCTCCCTCTTTAACTCCTCCTCCCTAGGTACAACGACACGATTTCGAAACTTTAAGATTCCATCAGGACTTAGGTTAAAGTTAGGCAACTCCCCTTTCTTCACTTTTTCTACCCACTTTTGCACCATTGGATCCTTCACTTGGCCCTCTTTGATCCGATCTAATAGTGTCGACTTCACCTCAATATTTCCAAAAATCACCTTCTTCGGTTCCAAACGAGGTTTCCATTCACATACATTTTCTAACAAGCTCCACTCTCTCACCATGGAACTTGCTAGTTGAGCCTTTCGACTTAAAGCATCTGCTACAATGTTGGCCTTTCCGGGATGATAGTTAATCGTACAATCATAATCTTCTAAGAACTCCACCCACCGACGTTGTCTTAGATTTAGCTCCTTCTGAGAAAATAGATACTTAAGGCTCTTGTGATCCGTATATACCTCGAAAGTCACACCGTATAGATAATGTCACCATTTTTTCAAGGCAAACACAACAGCTGTAAGCTCCAAGTCATGGGTTGGATAGTTCTACTCATGAGGTTTTAACTTTCGAGACGCATAGGCAATCACATTCCTATTTTGCATCAACACACACCCTAGCCCCTCTTTTGAAGCATCGGAATAAACCGTGTAACTATCATTCCCATTGGGCAAAACTAAAACTGGAGCCATAGTCAATTGCTTCTTAAGTTCTTGGAAACTATTCTCACACTTAACATCCCAAATGTACTTTCCTTGTTTCTTTGTCAAGTTAGTTAAGGGTCCCGCAATTCTCAAGAAGTTCTTTATAAATCGGCGGTAGTACCCTGCTAAACCTAGAAAACTTCGCACCTCTGTGGGATTCTCTGGTCGCTTCCATTTGATTACAGTTTCTACTTTCGCTGGGTCTACAGCAAACCCATCTTTTGAAATTATATGACCTAGGAACGTCACTTTTTCCAGCCAAAATTCACACTTGCTGAACTTAGCGAACAATTGGTGCTCTCTTAGGGTTTGCAGCACTATTCGTAAGTGTTGTTCATGCTCCTCCCTAGACTTCGAATATACTAGGATATCATCAATAAACACCACTACAAACCTATCCAAGTAAGGTTTAAACACTCGATGCATTAAATCCATGAACGCTGCTGGGGCATTGGTTAAGCCAAAAGGCATTACCGCAAACTCAAAATGCCCATATCGAGTGTTAAACGCCATTTTTGGCACATCCTCCTTTCTAATTCTCAATTGATAGTACCCCTGTCAAAGATCCAATTTAGAAAACACCACAGCCCCTTGTAACTGATCAAACAACTCATCGATGTGGGGCAAAGGATATTTATTCTAAACAGTTACTGCATTCAGTCCTCGATAATCAATGCATAACCTTAAACTCCCGTCCTTCTTTTTAACAAATAGCACTGGAGCTCCCCATGGTGACTCGCTCTCATGTATGAACCCCCGTTCTAGCAAGTCTTGTAATTGCACCTTTAACTCCTTAAGCTCAGCAGGTGCCATTCGATAAGGGGTTTTAGAAATGGGAGTAGTTTCGGGTACTAGATCAACCTTAAATTCAATCTCCCTTTCAGGTGGCAATGACCCCAACTCCTCCGGAAATACGTTCGGATATTCTCGGATTACCGGCATGTCCTCCAACTTAATCTTCTCTCCCGGAGTGTTAATTAGAAAAGCTAGATAACCGTGCGCCCCACGACTAAGCAATTTCCTAGCCCTTATTCCCGAAATGAGCGCAGATGAGGCTAACATACCTCTCACGTCTAACTTCAAAGCTGTCTCACCTGGTATGCAAAACTCTACCACTTTCATTCTACAATCTACCCGAGCATGGTAATGAGCTAGCCAATCCATACCTAGAATGACATCGTACCCCTTAATGGCTAGACTAATGAGGTCGACTACTAATTTTCGTTCGCCAACCCAAATATCACAATTTCTGTACACCTCATTTGCAAGTAAAATTTGATTACCCGTAGGTGTTCTTACTTCTAAGTCATAAGGTAGACTTTCAACTTTCATGTCAATTCCAAGCATAAATGTAGGGTTAACAAAAGAATGAGTGGCACCGGGGTCTATCAAAATTTTGGCTAACCGGTGAAAAACAGGAATCGTACCTTCCACTACCTCCATTGGTTCAGGCACGGATTGTTGGTCCAGCGAATACACTCTGGCCGGTACCCTCGACCTGGTCCCTCCGACATTGGTCGGCTTTGGGTTTGACCTGGCAGTCAACTGAGTATCACTGATCAACGGGCAGTTGACTATCTGGTGCTCTGTACTTCCACACCTTAGGCACTTCTGAGCCTTTCTCCAGCATTCATCCTCTGTATGGTTCGGTTTTTCACAATATCTGCACGTTACTCAGGGAGTGGAGGTTTGGCCTCCCTGCGGAATGCCTTTACCTTGTCCCCTACCACTTTGGCCTCCCCTCTGGGCACCTCCTCTCTGAGCACCTCCCTTAGATGCACTCGAAATCCGTCCACCTCCAGCCCCACGACCGGATTTAACGGGTGGCATGTTCCGATCACTCCGCACTGACCCTTGGGCTCCACTAGGTACCCCTTTCCGTTTTGCGTGAAAATTTCTCACTTGTGCCCTGGCAGTCTCTATCCTTTGGGCCTTCTCCAGAACCTCCGTAAACGTATTAATCTGAGCTGCCACCAAGGCCTCTTGTATCTCCACGTTGAGCCCTTGCACAAATCTCCGTACTCTTCTTGGCTCCGTAGCTATCAGTTCAGGAGCAAATTTTGATAATTTCGTAAACTGAGTCTCATACTCAGCTACACTAGAAGTTCCCTGCCGGAGCTTAATAAAATCGTCCTCTCTCTTCTCCTGGACGATAGGTGGAAGGTATTTCTCATTAAATTCTCGCACAAAGTTTAACCAGGTCCACGCAGTTC